>NW_027636093.1:60649-186367 GCF_903797595.1 Erithacus rubecula | reverse complement strand
TGCAGTAGCCATTTTGTCCTCAAGAGGACAGCACTAGTGATGAGGGGGGGGCCAGCAGTACTGGTTTTGTCCACAAGGGGGCAGCTATACTGGGGGGGGAAGCTGCAGTACCTTTTTTGTCCACAATGGGGAAGCACCATTGAGTAGGAGGGGACTATGGTACTGGTTTTGTCCACAGGGGGACAGCACTACTGGGGGGGAAAGATGCAGTACCTGTTTTGTCCACAATGGGACAGCACCATTGAGGAGGGGACTGTGGTACTGGTTTTGTCCACACGGGGACAGAACTACAGGGGCGGAGAGCTGCAGTACCTGCTTTGTCCTCAAGGAAGCCACACTACTAGGGGGGGAGCTGCAGTGCCCGTTTTGTCCACAAGGGGACAGCACTTCTGGGGGGTATGGGCTGTAGTACCTGTTTTGTCTACAAGGGGGCAGCACTACACTGTGGGGGGAGAGTGTAGTACTGGTCTTGTCCAAAAGGGCGCAGCACTATTGAAAGTTGGGGGGGGGAGCTGCAGTAACGGTTTTCTCCACAAGAGGGCAGAACTTCTGAAGGGGGGAATCCAGTGATACTAGTTTTGTCCACAAGGGGACAGCACTAGTGGGGGGAGGTGGGGAAGTACTGGTTTTGTCTACAACGGGGCAGCACTACTGGGCGGGGGGCTGCAGTACCGGTTTTGTCCATGAGTGAGCAGCACTACTGCTGCGAGGGGCTGCAGTACCGGTTTATTCCACATGTGGACAGCACTACTGGGGGGGAGCTGCATTTCCTGTTTTGTCCACAAGGATACAGCACTACTGGTGGGGCGGCTGCAGTGCCAGTTTTGTCCACGAGAAAGCAGCACTACCGGGCGAGGGGCGGCAGTAACGGTTTTGTCCACGAGGGGCCAGGACTACTGGGGAGGGGGGAGCTGCATTTCCTGTTTTGTCCACAATGATACAGGACTACTGGTGGGGGGGCTGCGGTGCTAGTTTTGTCCAAAATAGGGCAGCACTTCTGGGAGCTGGGCTGCAGTACCTGTTTTGTCAACAAGGGGACAGCACTACTGAAAGGGGGGGTGCTGCAGTACCGGGTTTGTCCATGAGAAAGCAGCATAACTGAGGCAGAGGTGCCTGTAATACCGGGTTTGTCCGCAAGGGGACAGCATTCCTGAGGGTGTGGGGGATGCAGTACTGGTTTTGTTTACAAGGAGGCAGCACTAGTGAGGGGGGGCGGGCTGCAGTACAGGTTTTGTCCACAAGGGGACAGAATTTCTGGGATGGGGGCTGCAGTACTGGTTTTTTCCACAAGAGGGCGGCACTAGTGAGGGGGTGGGGCGTCAGTATTGGTTTTGTCCACAAGGTAGCCACACCACTGGGTGGGGAGCTGCAGTGCCGGTTTTGTCCGCAAGGGGACAGCACTTCTGGGGTGTGGAGCCTGCAGTACCTGTTTTGTCCACAAGGGGACAGCACTACGGGGGGGAGGGGCCTGCAGTACCAGTTTTGTCCACAAAAGGGTAGCTATACTGGGACGGGCTGCAGTACTGGTTTTCTTCACAAAGGGGAGCACTACTGGGGGGGGGGAGCAGTACCAGTTTTGTCCACAAGGAAGCAGCACTACTGACGGGGAGAAGGCCTGCAGTACTGGTTTGTCCAAAAAGAAGCAGCACTACATGGCGGGGGTGGGGTGGGGGGCGGCAGTACTGGTCTTGTCCACAAGGAATCAGCACTACTGAAGAGGGGGTGGCTGTGGTACCGGTTTTTCTACTGCTCTTTCCATCGAGGTGATTCCTGACTGTTGGACTTCAAACTCATCACTGACAGAAGTGCAACATTCCTGTCCCATGGCAGCCCAGGCTCCTCCTTGGCCAGCAAGCAGATAATCCAAGGCCAGGCAGTTCTGTAGTGCCCCATTTGTGTTTGTTAGAGCTCACAGGATGTGCTGTTGGACATTTTCACAGTATCATTTTCTGCTTCTTCTAATAATCAATGCAGCTCATTAATATAAACTCCACAGGAGGAGGCAGTGCACATCAGGCACAGGGTGAACAAGAGTCTTTGGCTGTCTGTTCTACTGACATTGGCAGTGAGGGCAAAGCACAGAAATCCTTTCACATTGTGCCCTCCAACTCTATCAGGGGTCGGTTTCTACTGAAAGGAAATTTGAGTGAATCCTGTCAAACTGGTAATTGCATTCCTTTGTTCCACAGCACAGTTTTCTTTAACTGTCCCTGCACTGACTCCGTTACGAGTCAGAGCCCATGGACAGTGCTCTGGCCACCCCACAGGGGGGGCCCCCCAAGGGAACCCCATTCCTCCCAACATGAGCTGAGAACACACCCAGCAATTAGTTACATTGAGTATTTTGGCTACTCTTTAAATTTTCATCATAATTTCCTGACTAATCCTTGGTGAAACTCTAGAGGTGTCTCTGGCAAACAAAGGTTCTGGCTGACTCTCAAGATACAACTCACAGACACAAGCAGCACTTTAGTGACAAGGCTGCTCATCCTTTTTCCTCCATCTCATCCGGGTCAGGAACAATAATTCCATTGTCCATGGAGCTGGTGCCTTTTTAATTCCAGAATAATGTCCCCAGGTCCTTTGCTGCTCAGCTGTACCATGCTGCCTGTGCCTGACAAGGCTTGGTGGGTCCTTTCCCCTCCAGCTGGGGAGGTGCCTGGTCCCAGCCCCTGAGGGGCCCCAGGCTCCTGGTTGGAATTCCTGTGGAAGTCCCTCAGTGCCACATCAGCCTTCACATGGAGCACCGTGGGTCAGAGCATTTTCCAAAGGGGCCCTTGGGGCAAACAGGGATATTTGGTCAGGCAGGATCTGTAAAACAACATCCCATAACATCCACTTGTTCTCACACAGAGCACTTGGCTGCAGGGACACATTCCCATGGCTCCTGCCCAGGTTTCAGGATTCAGACAGTGCTGTCTTTGCCCAGAGCTGTTCCTCCAGCTGGCTCAGGAGGCCATTTGGCCTCTGCACCCACACTCTGGCTCCATTTTTAGGGCTGCTGGATCCAAACCCTTTATCTCCACAAACAGTACTGATTTGAGGTGCAGCTCCTTTTCACACTATTGGTTTCAAAACTGGAATATCAATAATTGTGCTACTGTGCCATGGGGCTACATAATCCAATCTTGCTCACTATGGTTGAAAAGGATTACTTTGATTTCTCCTTGACAATCTGCAGCAATTACTGTTCCTGTGACAGGAACACTTTGCAAGGCCAAGCTCCAGTGAGCAGCTGCCCAACCAAAGTGTCCTGGAGGAATCAGAATTCCTCTTTCTGTACTGAGAACTCTCATTTGCTTCTGATTTATCCTAATTAATTCCAGTGCATCCCAGTCCAGCCCTGCAGCCTCTGGGGGCCCCTGTCAGGGGCCATCACACCCAGAACAATTTCCCAGCAAGTCCAAGTCTCACTGGCCATGGCTGCATTTGCAAACTGGTGCAGCCATGCACACCCAGGGGCTTTCCATTTCCCTGTGGGCCCATTGTTAAGGGTCTGGAGCACATCTGGAGATGGGTTGCCATCAGGACAGGCTCTCATCTCCTCATTTTTTCAACTGCTCTCTTAACAAACATTCATCTGTTCAACCAGTCCTGCAGTTTGTGGATAGTCTGGTATATGAAAAACCCAGCAGTCTCCATCACTGTGTTTTCCACAGCAACAGACAACACATTCCACATCACAGTATCAGCAAATCCCATTAAAACAGCCAATTTCATCCCTCCCTCCTTTATTCCTTATAAACAATCTCACAACTTTTACCAGTGACCTTCATGTCCTTGTTAATGCTTTTCTGTAGGGCATTTAGTGTTACATCCCTGAGCAACCAGAGCTAACACATTAGTATTGTCAGCATTATTTCACATTATTATTATTTACTTGATCTACAAATAAATATATTATCTGATTATAATTAATAGATACATCCATATATAATATTATATCATTTTTATTTCACTAGCACAAAGAATTTCAAGCTCAAGATTAAAACTTTTTCTGTGGTTCCACGTGGGAGTGTTCCAACAAAAACTGTTCCTTCTGTTGGTGCTGTTTCCAATATGATCTTAACAAAATCCACCCTCATCATCCCAAACCCACAAGTTCTTCTCCTTTTTCCATATGCAGTTTTTGGATGCATTTGAAGACATCCAGTGGTTCAGCCTCTTTTAACTGACTGCTCCACTGCTCACAGGCTGCTCTGACCTCAGCCCAGTGCAGAGACAGCAACTCTAGGGAAGGGCTTTGCATCCAGCAATTCCACATGGCTCTGATTCCTCACACTGACATTTAAAAAGTGACATTTTGCTGTGATCCAGCCAGACTATGCCAATTTGGTTTTACCAGTGGGCAAGGTCAGCACCAAAGACACAGACACCGACGGAAGGAATCAGTGTCATTTTCTAAAGTTCAGAGCAGCAAAGAATCACAAAAGGAGCAGCTGAGCAATGAGATAAATAAAGAAGTTCAGCAGCCATAAATTAAGGGTTACAAATAGTAAACAACAATGTTGAATTGTTAAAAGTAATTTTTAAGAGTTGTCCCCTCTGTTAAAATGTTAAGCTACTTTCCGTTCTTGATGTGCATGTTCTGTATCCCCCGGTTCACCCTCTGTTTGTACTCCCCAATTAATCCCAGTTCTGGTTCAATCACTTCCTACTTCCGCCCTGTCCCCTCACCTCACTTCCGGCCGCCTGCTGCTGCTCCCTGTCAATCAAAAGACGCTGCCCCCATATGCAAAGTCTCCAAAACTCCCAAGAAACACCTCTTCAGTGGAAGTCCAATCCAGACAAAAACGCCTCAAGAATAGCAAAGTGACACCTAATACATAAGCACAACTAATACCAGACAGCTAGAAAAATCACAACCTGCTAGAAGAAGTCCTTATCTAACTGGCCGTTACCTAAGAAGTAGTGCAACAAGATGCCAACCCTAGACAAGCCAAGCCAAGGAGAGTTCTCTATGTGCGTGTGAGGACTGGAACTCCCCATCCTGCCTACGGATGGGACGGCACAAGGACCTCCTCTCCACATCCGAGACTGGTTCTGTGGCAGCAGCAGGCGGCGGCCTTCCCGCAACTCCCCCTTAATAAAAGAGCTGCATTTTAATAAAGGCTCAGCCCTGATTATTTATAACAGTTTTTGGGGGCTCCTCTGGGATAGGCCACGCCCAAAGAGGACCTCCGATGGGGGAGCACCACCCAGAAGAGGCCCCCCGGGACAGCTGGCCATCCCTGGACCCGGAGCAGCGTAGGGCCTAAGGGATGCGGAGAGAGCTGGTAAGGAGACCAGCAACGGGCACGGGAGGCGAGCGAGTGTGTGAGTGAATGAGACAGGGGCTGGCAGCTCAGACCCCCGAAGCGAGTGTGGGCCCCTGAGTACCGCGGTTCCAGACTCCCGCGAGGGGGCCGGCCGGGAAAAGGGGGAAGCGAGTGAGGCCTACTAAGGCCTAAAGAGTGGAAGAGGCGCCTCTGGGGGAGGTAAAGTGGGACCCCCTGTTATTTCAAAACACAAATAGGGATAGGCTGGGGCAGCGTGCCCTGCTGGGACCTAACCCATAACATTGGGATAGGCTGGGGCAGCGTGCCCTGCTGGGACCTAACCCGTAACACTGGGATAAGCTGGGACAGCGTAGCCTGCTAAGACCTAACCCAAATATTGTAGCAGTGTATTTTAAAGGGGTTCAGTTGTCTAGCGGTATTCTGTTCAAAGTATCTTCCAGTGTTAATTTAGGAAATTGTAATTTAAAAGAGATCGAAGGTAGTTTCAGTTGGTTCAAAGGTTGTGTTGCCTGTCAGTAGTTTTTCCGTTTGAGTAGAAGCAAGTTAAAGTTAGTTAAAGGCCTAGTAAAAAGAGCAACCATGGGAAAGTGTCTAAGTAAGGGAGGGAGAGCTAAGGAGAGACGTAACAACATACCCCGTGATAGCCCATTAGGGCAGTTATTGCAAAAGTGGGAATGTGATGATGACACCAAGGAATTAAACAAAATAAAAATGATACACTTCTGTGTAGAGATCTGGCCCACTCTAAATCTTCCAGAAAGATGGCCAAGATGGGGAACCAGGGATCCCTGGATGTGCACTCGACTAACCCAGTATTTGAGAGCCCGAGAGAATCCTGATACAGAACAACTCCAATATGCAGTGTGCTGGGAAAGGCAGGGACTAGAGGGTGAGAAAGTTAAGATCTTTAAGCTATGGAAAAAAAGAAGATAAGGATGAGAGAGAAGGGGAAGAGAATAATAGACGTGGTTGGGACCCTCTAGACCATCTGCCTCCTCCTCCTTCTGCATACCCACTAGCCACCCCTTCCCATACACCACCAATTCCCTTTCTGATTTCCCCAGATACCCCTGTAATCCCTACGCCTACAACACCTGCCATCCCTACACCTGTGCCACGAACTCCTCCTTCAACTCTTCCTGCTACCCCTTCACCTACCCCACAGAATCTCCCTCCAATTCTTCCAGTACCACCTGTCACCCCTTCCCCGGTTCTGCAATTTCCCCCTCCAACTCTTCCTGTTCACTTGTCACTCCTTCCCCGGTTCCACAAATTCCCCCTCCAGTTCTCCCAGTAACACCCTCCATCCCTACACCTACTCCAAGAATTCCTACTCCAACTCTTCCAGGCTCACCAGTCAATGCTTCTCTTGCACCCCAGGCCCCACCTTCAATCTCCCTAAGCACTCTTCCAACTCTTGCAGATTCCTCTACACTGGTGACTCCTTCCCCCATCTTCACAACTTCCCGTTCCAAAAACCAACCCTTTATACTCCCAGAATCTGTCTCCCCTAACCCACACTCCAGAGTTGTTACCTTCCCCCTTACCATCAGAGGTACCAGCACCTCCTTCTAGTTGGGGACAGGGTCTTGTGACCCCCAAAATCAATTCTTCTCCACAAGATGTTCAAATCACTCCTTTAGTAGATACATCTCAAGTTATAAGAGCCTCTGAGGGACACCCATATAATACCAGGTCGAGGGCCAAGCTTTTTTTCCCTACGGGAGGTCCCGATGGGAGGCGTGGATGGAGGAGTAGGATTCGTCAATGTGCCACTCACGGCTTTGGAGGTCCGAAGTTTTAAGAAAGAATTAGAAAATTTAGTAGAAGACCCAATTGGCATTGCCAACCAGATCGATCAATTCCTGGGGCCAAACATTTATACTTAGAAAGAACTAAGCTCTATTTTAAACATACTGTTTACCCCAGAAGTTTGCATGGTTCGAATGGCGGGAATAAAGATATGGGAAAGAGAAAATAGAGCTGGTCCCCCGGGAGACAATAAATTACCTATAACAGATCCTGGTTGGCAGCCAAATCAAGAGAGGGACAGGCATAGTTATGGAGGACTATCGAAGTTTAATAATTAAAGGAATAAAAGAGTCAGTGCCCCGTAGTAGTAATGCTAAGTTAGTGTTTGATGCGGCCCAAGAAAGAGATGAGGCTCCAGCATCCTGGTTAAACAGGCTCAGGAAAAATTTCCAACAATACTCCAGTTTAGATCCTGATAGTCCAGAGGGGCAGATATTTCTTAAGATGCAGTTTGTAACAAAATCCTGGCCCGATATAAGGAGCAAACTGGAAAAGTTAGAAGATTGGCAAAATAGGAGTACCAATGAACTGTTAAAAGAAGCCTTAAGGGTTTATCTAAGAAGGGAAGAGGAAAAGAATAGGTCAAAGGCACGGATTATGGTGACAGTGACCAGGGAAAGTGTCAAGGGTACGAACAATCTAGACCCACCAAAAGGAGAAAGATCTGGGCCTGTCCCTGGGGAGGGGAAATGAGGACCACACTAGCAGGAAATCCTCCAAGGAGGTCTGGAGGGCCATTGAAGTGTTACTGCTGTGGGAAGGAGGGACACATAAGGTGGTTTTGCAAGAAAATAACGTTTGACGAAGCTATTGTATGAGAGCAAGAAGCGTTGGAAAAATTGTTAAAAGGGGAAAGAGAAGACGAATAGGGGAGTCATGGGCTCTTTATAATAGGGGACCCCATCAAACATCTAGCTAAGGAGAGCAGAAACTGGTTCACTTTTGAGTGGGAAGATCCAGAAAGTAGGAGGAAACAGCAACTAAGATGGACTAGGCTACCTCAAGGGTTCACCGAATCTCCTAATCTATTCGGGCAAGAACTAGAAAAACTATTAGAGTTGTTTGCACCAGAAGAAGGAGTACAAATTTTTCAATATGTAGAAGATCTATTGATATCAGGAAAAAAACTAGAACCCAGTGAAGAAAATGAGTATCAAACTCCTTAACTTTTTGGGGAAAAAAGGCTTAAAAGTTTCAAAGAGCAAATTACAATTTGTGGAGCCCAAAGTCACCTATTTAGGACATATTATAGAAGCAGGATCAAAAAAACTAAGTCCTGAAAGAATATCTGGAATATTAGCAATCCCGGCACCAAAAACGAAAATAGACATCAGAAAATTACTAGGATTGTTTGGCTACTGCAAATTATGGATTGACCAATATTCTCAAAATGTTAAATTTTTATACGAAAAATTAGTCCAATTAGACCCAATAAAATGGACCAAAGAAGATGAAAAGTAATTAGAAAATCTAAAAACAAAATTAACATCAGCTCCAGTTTTAAGCCTTCCAGACTTAAAAAGGGAGTTTAAATTATTTATCAGTGCAGACAAAGGTATAGCCTATGGAGTGCTCACACAAAAGTGGGGAGGACACCGAAAGCCTATCACATACCTTTCAAAGCTCTTAGATCCAGTTGCCAGGGGGTGGCCTACATGTCTCCAAATCATAGCCACTGTGGCTATTTTAATAGAAGAGGCCCAAAAATTAACGCTCCAAGGAAAAATCATAGTTCACACCCCTCATGATTTAAGAACCATATTAAGCCATAAAGCACAACAGTGGATAACAGATGCAAGAATACTAAAGTATGAGGCCATGTTAATATCCACCAATGATTTAGAATTAACCATTTCAAAAAGCCTCAATCCAGCACAGTTCCTCATAGGAGAACCGCTAGAAGATCTAGAACATGATTGCTTAGAAATTATAAATTTACAAACAAAAGTAAGAGAAGATTTAGAAGATGAACCACTGCTGTATGGGAGAGTATTGTTCACTGATGGATCATCCCGAGTAATAGAGGGTAAAAGACTGTCAGGGTATGCAGTGGTAGAAAAGAAAGAAGAGACCAAGCTAGAAGTTGTAGACCAAGGTAAATTGCCCTCCCATTGGTCAGCACAATGTTGTGAAATACATGCTTTAAAGAAGGGATTAGATCTATTAGAGCAGAGGGAAGGAACTATATACACAGACTCTAAATATGCCTTCAGAATTGTGAACACATTTGGAAAGATCTGGGAGGAAAGGGGGTTCTTAAATTCAAAAGGGAAGGAGTTAATTCATAGAGATTTAATTAAATCTGTGCTAGAGTCACTAATGAAACCTAAAGAAATCGCAGTAGTACATGTAAGGGGACATCAAAAAGGGGACACAGTAGAAAAGTGGGGAAATCGAGCCGTAGACCAAGCAGTGAAATTAGCCACCAAAACAGCAGAAGAGTCAATAAAAATCCTTAACACCAGTAGTGCAGTACCGAGTGAAGAAGAAAAAAGACAAGAGCCAGTTTATGGTAAACAGGAAATAAAAGAAATGACAAAGTTAGGGTTACATCAAGGAAAAAAAGGTGAATGGTTAACACCAGATGGGAGAAAGTACTTAAATAAAGCACTAGCTCGAAAAATGTTAGGTGAAATACATGATTTAACACACTGGGGAACTCAAGCAGTCTGTGACCACTTCCTAAAAGATTATGTATGTATTGGAGTATATAGTCTAGCAAAAGCCGTTACAGATGGATGTCTCATCTGTCAAAAAGCAAATCAAAAGCAAATGTGAAAGCCAACACCAGGAGGGAGAGAGTTAGCCCTGAGACCTTTTCAGAACATACAAGTAGATTTCACTGAAATGCTCTCCACCCAAGGGTATAGATACTTGCTAGTAATGGTAGACCATCTCACCCACTGGGTAGAAGCTTTCCCTACCAAAAAGGAAACTGCAGAAGTGGTGACAAAAATATTATTAGAACAAATTGTCCCCTGTTATGGGATTGTAAACAACATAGATTCGGATAGGGGCTCGCACTTCACTGCAAAAATCCTGCAAGACCTAGTTAAAGCATTGGGAATAAAGTGGCATTTGCACACTCCATGGCACCCCCAAAGCTCGGGGAGAGTCGAGAGGACAAATAAATCCCTCAAAAATATACTAACTAAATTAATTATGGAAACTAAACTAAATTGGCTTAAATGTCTTCTGTTAGCACTGCTCAGAATAAGAACTAAACCAAGATCAGATATAGGAGCCTCTCCTTATGAAATGATGTTTGGACTCCCCTTCCTCTTATTCCCCTACAGTACGGGGGAATATTTGAAAGGGGAGGAAGCAACCCAAAAATATTTAGAAACAATTGGAACCACATTAGATGATTTACGAAAAAGAGGGTATCTTCCTCAAGCCTCTCCCCCAGATGCAAACATCTATAACATAACACCTGGAGATTGGGTTTTAATTAAATCATGGAATAACGCTCCTTTAACTCCCAAATTTGAAGGTCCCTTCCAAGTCCTGCTCACTTCGCACGCTGCCATCAAGACCCTTGAAAAGGGTTGGACACACATATCCCACATGAAAGGACCCTTACCACACCCACACACTCTATCAGACTCTGCAACCACCTCTCAACAGTGGACTGTTACCCGAGACCCCGGCACCCTCAAAGTCACCTTAAAGAAAAAAATCAGAAGTTGAATTAAACCAGTGTAAATGAACTGTTAAATCAATGTTGTTACAAAGTTACTAGCAAAAGTTGTTAAAATGTTATAAAATTAAAATGTTACAAGTTACCGGTAAAGTATAGTAAGTATTTGTGCAAAAGTATTGAAGTTGTTGTTACAAGTTACAGCATTTACTAGAATTAGTTAACGAAGTTGTTAATATAAGGTATAATGTAATAGTCAATGTTACACATTACGTAATTATATTTAAGTAGCCAATAAAGTTTGCAACCACACATCCCCAAACACTAAGAGTTAAAAAGACCAATTCCCTCATAGGACGTTTCCCCAGTAGGGCACCAAAAAAATTAATATAAGTGTGGGAAAAAGGAGGAGCAAGCACTTCATCAGGGGAGCAAGGCCCAACAGCCGAGAGGCAAGGCCAGGCGAAATAGAAGAAAAAGTCACGATTCGTACTGGACTCTTGGTAGGACTATTGATAGTCCTAATAATCTGCAAAAAAGTCGGAGGGGCATGTCCCAAATGCTACCACCAGGTGTACCAAGGAGAAAACCTGCAAGTCCTCCTCCAGATCCGTACCCATGTGAATCCCACTTGTTTCAATAAAGCCCAATTGGACACCTGTCAAGAAGGAGAAAAGACGTATTGGCTAGTGAGAAATACCACCACTTTTAGGCAACGCCTGACCAGGGAGTGCCCTATTAGGGAATGGTTTTGCATAGAAAACATAGAAAATCTTGAGGGAGCTGCTGACCTAATTAAAGAGAAGCCCTTGACACCTATAAGAATCGAAGCCAATGAACCCCCTAGGGGAAATCTGTTTATTGAGCTAATAGAAAAGATCAGTCATGAATTAAATATAACAAACTGTTATGTGTGTGGATGTACCCAAATTGCCCTGGGAAGGAATTAGTCTTACCCCTGTAGAAATTTTAAGGTGGAAACAAATTAATCCAGGACTTCCAGAGGAAGGGGAATGAAGGACCGAACAGTGGAAATTAAAAACAAAAATAATTGGGGAAGAGTGCATACAAAGAAAAGGAAAAAAGTATAAAATATATGTAGGAGCAATGCCATGTAAGAGAACACTCAAAGGGGGAAAAAAGGAATGGGTCCCCAGTGAACCAGAAACATATTGGGCCTCAGAGAAAAAAGAAGTTAGTTGCCACCATCACGAAATCTATAATTTATATGAGTGTCCCAACAGAGAGTGGAATCCTTTTTGGGGAATAAAGTCCATATCTAAATATTGGAAAAACCCTCTTGATACACAGGCCATTAATTGGAAAGGACCACCATATTTGTTCTGGATATGTAGGGACAAAGCCTATACCCAGCTACCTAGTGATTGGACTGGAATTTGTACAGTGGGGGTCATAAAACCAGCATTCTTTTTACTTCAAAAAGGTTCAGGAAAACATTTAGGAGTGCCTTCATATGACCAATTACAACGAAACACCCAAAAACGTAGAACCCTCATCAATCTTAGCAGTACTCAGAAGTGGAAGGGAAAAATCTGGACTCCAGATGAAATTATAAAAATGTATGGGCCAGCCACCTGGGCTCAAGACAGGTCATGGGGGTATAGGACCCCAATATACATGTTAAACAGAATCATCCACCTACAAGCAGTTCTTGAAATTACTTCCAATAAAACAGCTGTAGCATTGGATGATATCAGTGAACAACTAGCCCAGACCCGAACAGTAGTCTACCAAATTAGGTTGGCAGTAGAATACCTGTTAGCAAATGAAGGAGGCATATGTGGAAAATATAACACTTCTGAGTGCTGCCTTGAAATTAATGACAAAAGCCAAGTTATCAAAAATATCTCTAAAAAGATTCGTAAAATCACTTACGTGGGAACCCAAGAGTGGAAGCCCCTAATCAACACAGATTGGTGGGATAGTTTTTGGTTGTTTAAAGGAGCTTGATGGAAAAAGGTAATTTTCATAGTTCTAAGTTCCCTGGCTGGCCTTTCAATCCTCCCATGCTTACTCCCCGGTCTAATTTGCCTAATCACATCCACAGTACAAGCCAATTTCCAAATCGCCCCAACTGCAAGTCCAATATAAGCAAGAGTGTTAAAGCTAAAATCCCAAGAAGAATCAAAAGAAAGAATGATAAGTGCAGCCCAAAATATTTATAACCAATTTCAAAAAATCTGAAAATTATACCCATAAGACTCTGAAACTGCTAATTGATGCGGGTCAAAAGACCCGATCAAAAAGGAAGAGAAGGGATTGAGATAAATAAAGAAGTTCAGCAGCCATAAATTAAGGGTTACAAATAGTTAACAACAATATTGAATTGTTATAAGTAATTTTTAAGAGTTGTCCCCTCTGTTAAAATGTTAAGCTACTTTCCGTTCTTGATGTGCATGTTCTGTATCCCCCGGTTCACCCTCTGTTTGTATTCCCCTAATTAATCCCAGTTCTGGTTCAATCACTTCCTACTTCCGCCCTGTCCCCTCACCTCACTTCCGGCCACCTGCTGCTGCTCCCTGTCAATCAAAAGACGCTGCCCCCATATGCAAAGTCTCCAAAACTCCCAAGAAACACCTCTTCAGTGGAAGTCCAATCCAGACAAAAACGCCTCAAGAATAGCAAAGTGACACCTAATACATAAGCACAACTAATACCAGACAGCTAGAAAAATCACAACCTGCTAGAAGAAGTCCCTATCTAACTGGATGTTACGTAAGAAGTAGTGCAACAAGATGCCAACCCTAGACAAGCCAAGCCAAGTTCTCTATGTGTGTGTGAGGACTGGAACTCCCCATCCTGCCTATGGATGGGATGGCACGAGGACCTCCTCTCCACATCCGAGACTGGTTCTGTGGCAGCAGCAGGCGGCGGCGTCCCCGCAACTCCCCCTTAATAATAAAAGAGCTGCATTTTAATAAAGGCCTTGGCCCTGGTTATTTATAACAGCTTCCCACTTTAAATCTTGTAGTTCAGGACCCTGTCCCGATTCTAGGTCTCAAATTCCCAATCCTTGCCTCCTTCCCATTCCATTCCCACACACAGTCCCAATCTCAGTCCCATATCATTATTCCCATTGCCATTTCTGGTCCCTGTACACGTTCATTGTGCCTGTCCCTTTTTCTGGTCCCATACTGGATCCCTGTTCCCACTCCGGGTCACAGTCCCTCATTCCAGGCCTCATTCTCAGTCCCAGTGTCATTCCCGTTCCCATTCCCAGTCCCTGTCCTGTATTTCAGGTCTTGGTCCCCTAATCATGGTCCGTATCCTCATTCCAAGTCTACAACTCCTGGTCCCGGTCCTCATTCCTGGTCCCTGTCCCCATTCCCAGTACCTGTCCCCACTCCCCATTCCATTCTCAGTCTTGGTCTCGATCCTGTAGTCCTGGTCCCTGTCCCTTATTCCTGGTTCCCTTCACAGTTTCAGTCTTGTAGCCCAGGTCCCTGTCCCCATTCTAGGTGCCAAATTCTCGGACCCTGTCCTTCTTCCTGGTCCCATTCCCACACTCAGGCCCATTCTCAGTCCCATTCCATTATTCCCTTTGCCATTCCCAGTCCCTGTACACATTCCCTCTCCCTGTCCCCTTCCCTAGTCCCATTCCCAGTCCCGTCCCCTGTCCCTCTCCTGTATTCCCGGTCCCTGTTCCCATTCCCGGTCCCAGTCCTTTATTCCAGGCCCCATTCTCAGTCCCAGTCTGTATTTCCATTCCCATGCCCAGTCTCTGTCCTGTATTCCAGGTCTTGGTCCCTAGTCATAGTCCCTATCCCCATTCCATGTCCACAATTCACGGTCCCAGTCCTCATTCGCTCCCTGGTCACAATCCCAGTCCCTGTCCCCATTCCCAGTCCCTCTTCCCCTTCCTGCTCTCTGTCCCCATACCCGATCCTATTTGTAGTCCCTGTCTTCATTCCCAATCCCAGTCCCCATTCCTGCTCCCTGTCCCCATTCCCCATCCTTGTTCCCTCTCACTGGACGCTGCTGCCATTGCTCCATTCCCCTCACGCCGCTCATGTGACCGCGGCAATTCCACGCTGCTCCCACCCACCAATCCCAGTGTGCGATCGCTCCTGGATTTGCATAACCACGCCCTCAGCTCTGGACCCGCCCACCACCAGCCACAGCTGCTTTCAGGCGCTCTTTGCTCCCAGTTCCCTCCTAGTGCTCCCAGTACGAGTGGTGCTGGCAGGGAAAACGCTTCCAGTTCATTTCCAGGTCTCACAGCATCGCTTCCACCTGTCACCCTGTCATTCCCAGTGCTCGCAGTACCAGTCCCAGTGCCTCAAGTAGAGCATCCAATTTCAAATTCCCAGTAGTAAAGACTGGCTGCTTTTGTGTGTCAGCACCCAGCAGAGTTGGGCGAGGAGTGGGAGGAAGAGAAGCAATGAGAGGAGAAGGAAGGGCGTGTCAGAAGGGGGAGTACTTTTACTGCAGGGTGATTCTCTCTTCCTGCGTCCCAAACCGGGATTTTCCATTTGCAAACCTTGGTCCCGTGGAGGAGGAGGGGCCTGTGAGGAAGAGGAAGATGCCGAACAGCTACTGGCAGGTGAGAAGGAAGTCAGTGCCCCTTTCCCCCTGTGTCCTGCTCCATCTTGCTGCAGGACAAATTCACTGCTGACACCCTCCTGCCAGGGACGAGCTGGGGGGATCTCATTGCCCTTGTCTCTGGCACGGAGGCAAATCCCATCCTCTCCTTGTCCTTCCTCCCCCAGAGCTGAGAACAGAGACCAGGGAGGACAAATACCCGCGGCCCAGCCTCGGGCAAGAGGCCGTTTACAGTGAATCCATGGCACAAGAATTCAACAGGGAGAAGGAGGCCCAGAGATCCTGCCCGAGTCGGGGCTGCAAACCCAGCCCAGGGTTCTCTGTGGAGGGAAGAGCCACCCTGGGTGAGGAAGGTGACCAGAGATCCAGCTGCAGCTTGGACCTGGTGCTCCCTGAGCAGCATCATGTCAGGGAGAAGCCCTCCAAGTGCTCAGAATGTGGGAAGAGCTTCATCACTAAGTCCAAGCTGACCTCCCACCAGCAGGTGCACACAGGGGAACGGCCCTACAGCTGTGGGGAATGTGGGAAGAGCTTCAGAGACAGCTTTGGCCTCCTCAGCCACCGGCACGTGCACACCGGGGAACGGCCCTACAAATGCTTGGAATGTGGGAAGAGCTTCATTGATAGGTCCAATCTCACCTCCCACCAGAAGATCCACACTGGGGAATGGCCCTACCAGTGTTGTGAGTGTGGGTAAAAGTCTCGGAGCAGTTCGGATCTCCCAAGCACAAACACACACACATGGAGACCCCGTGGCTGTACGAGCTCCTGGTTCCTTGGAAACCTGGAGATCCCTGTGATGTCACAATGGACACCTGTGACCTCGCTGTTCTTTGGGTGCCTAGAGAGACCTCTGGGATGTCATCATGGAGCCCCTGTCACTGCTGGGGACCTCATAGCACTTTAGAGCCCCAGAGACACCCTGGAATTCACCAGGAACCCCTGTGAGTGCCTGTGGCAGATCACTGCCCCAGCAGCTTCCTTCTGGTAAGAGTAACTCCCTGGAGGGCTTGAAACCAGGAGGTTTCTTCAGGTCAGAGCTGAGCAGATAGCAGTTGGTGTTGGGGTCTGTTCCCCATGACAGAGAAAGATCTGAGGGCAGAGAAACAGTTCCTGCAGGGATGGCTCCCAGCAGCAGCCACACGGGTGGGGAGCTGTGTGAAACTCCAATGAAATGTCATGGGAGAGAGAACTTGGAAAGCTGCTGTGATCCCCAGCAATGCAGACACCTTCCCCTGAGCCAGACCCCCTGGTCTCCTCTCCCAGCCAGCAGAGCCTCTGCCCCCAGGGTTGTGTGGTGCAGGACAGGAGCTCCCTGTGCAGTGAGAGCTGTGGCACAGCAGGGACACTTCTCTCCTGATGCATGGTCATTTCCCTCTGCCCAGCACAGCACCTGAGGGTGGCTGCCCCAGGATTTTGCTCCCTGGGAGGAGCAGAGTTGTTCTGGGTGAGAAGGCTTTCCTGAGTGCCCAGCTGCCTCTGCTCTCCCTGCTTGCCTCTGCAGGAGAGTCACAGAGGTTTGATGTGTTTTTCCAGCTGGTTGTGCTGCTGTTCTTCTTGCCCTCAGGGCCCCTGGCAATAAGGGGTTGTGTCTTGGTTTGGAGGACAGGTGTTTGCTAAGAAAGACAGGAGCTTCTCTTTGAAATGGAAAATGTGAACCTTCTCCCTCTGAATTTTTATAGTTTTTTATATTAAGCAGCTTTTAAGGAAAGATATGGGAATTAGGAGTAACAGTTCTTTTTTTTTGCTAGGAAGATTGAAATAGAGATACAGTATTACAAAGAACGACTCTGAAACACTGACAGAGTCAGAATACAACCTGACACCCTGTCAGTCAGGGTGTTGGTAGCAGTCTGATTAAATGGTGGCTGCAGCCCTCCTGGAGTGACGGGTATGGTTCAGTTGAAACAGTGCTTTTGTAGAAGGCTGCAGGGTTTTTTGAAGCTTTAGTGATGATGTGGAAAGGTTTGTCTTTCCTTTGGAATCCTCTGGCTACCTTGGTCTTCAAAATTGAAGTCTTTTATCTAGGTAGGTAATGCTAGGCTCTTCTTCTTGGCTGGAGCATTTCCCAATAGGATGATGAAATTCTATCAGTTATACAGTGGGACTTAATGGCCTGTCAGCAGATGGTATCTTCCTGGAGGGAGGATGGATTGTGGAAAACATAACACTTGGTTTTAAAGATGGCCCATCAGCAGATAATATGTCTCTCTGAGATAAGGATCACCACCCAGCTTTACCAGGTGGTGATAGAATGCACATTTCTGGTTACATCATGTGTTGCAACCCAAGACAGAGTGGTATGGCACAAGGGGTGGGGCTGTGCAGGGCCTGCTCTGACACTGCCCTGCATTAAGAATCCTGGGAACCAGGGGTTTTCCTAAGGGCAAATGATGCTCATAACCCCTGGTCCCACACAGAGAGGGCTGTCTGTTGTTCAGGGGGTTTAAATGCCCTGGAGAGGGAAAGCAGGATTTGGGGAAGGTGCTGTTGTTGCTGAGCATGATCAGGAGAAGGAAAAGAAGCTGCAGGCAGAGGAGATGCTCACTGCCAAGTCTGATTGTGTGGGGAGGCTTCAGGTAGAACTTGGTGATGGAGATGAGAGAGAGGGAATCTTAGAGGGAGAATGACAGTGTGTAGTCTATAGCCCTAAACCAAACTGAACCCAGAGATGATGGTCAGGGTGGGCACACACTGCTACCAAACAGTGCCCTACACGGTGACTGAGATACCCAAGTGATTTCAGGAGCAGTTAAATGAAGAGGTGGGAGACCCTGTAAGTATTCCCAACCTGAATGTGGAGGTTGTGTCTGCACTAAGCCAAGCACAAGCCATGGGTGAAAGTCCACAAAGATCTTTTACATAGTGGTTTAGTTATTTACCAAGCCCAGTTCCATCCAGTCAAACAAAGCCGTGTCTCTGCCTGGGTGCTATAGGACTGGGCCAGGAGAGAAGGAATTAAATGTGTCTTTCACCAAACAAGCCAGTTAAGCTTAAGCACCGCACATGGTGACAGGTTTTCATGGATTAACCACTGCTGGAGCAGTGACTTGAACATCTTTGGGCAGTTCTTTGTGGGTAGCTGCCAATGCTGGTGATAAACATCATTGTATCCACATGAATGAAATGGTGTGAGAAATCTATTTACTGTAACAAGCTTCACAGCTTAACCTCTTAACCAGGTTAATTCTCTACATCCAATAATCAACAAAGCACTGCTGATATTTTCACAAGGCCTCTCTTGATCATTTTTGAGAGTTTTGGGAATCTGGAGATGTCCAACCTGACTGGATGCTGGCTAATTTTTCCAAAAGGTCAAGAGAGTGACCCTGAACAGGCCTGTCAGTGTCACTTCAATGCCTGCTAAAATGATGGAGAAGGTTATTCAGTGAGGCACTGAAAATCATATGGAGGTCAATGCAGTCATTGGTCACAGGCAATGTGCCTTCAGGAGGGGGAAAGTCCTGCTCAATCCTGCTTGCCTTTTACAACAGTGTAACCCACCGAGTTGATGGAGACAGCTGATGTAGTCTTTTTGAATTCCAATAAAGCTTTAGATGCTGTCTCTGCCAGGATCCCTCTGGAGAAAGTGTTCCAGCCCCCAGTTCAATAAACATGTCATGTGATGGGTGAGCAGCTGGCTCACGGGTCAGGCACGGGTGACAGCGCCTGGGGTGACACCAGACTGGTGACCTGTCACCAGTGGGGTCTGCAGGGCTCCACTGTCAGCCCTGTGCCCTTCAACATCCTCATGAAGGACCTGGATGCAGGACTTGAAGGAATAGTAAGTAGTTTGCAGACAGCACTAAATTGGAAGGAGCTGTTGACTTCCTCAAGGGCAGAGAGACCTTAAGAAATCCGAGAGAGGGGCAATCATCAACCACATGAAGTTTAACAAGGCTGAAAGCACTTGCAGGACACCCCATAGCAGTCTACAGCTTCGTCTTGGAGGGGCAGGCACCAACCTCTGAGCTCTGCTGAGCAGTGAGAAGACCCCAGGGAACGGCTTGAAGCTGTGCCAGGGCAGGGTCAGGCTGGAGATCAGGAAAAGATTCTTTGCTCAGAGGGTGATGGGCACTGAGCGGCTCCCGAGGTAAAGGTCCTGAGCCACGGCTGCCAGAGCTCCAGGAGCATTTGGACAATGCTTTCAGGTATTGAGAATTGGTTAGAAAGCCATGGACACAACTGTGGATATGGCTCAGCTGAGGCCTTGTTGCAGGAGAGCAGCTCCTGCTGATACCGAAATAATGAGAAAAAGGACTAATGTAGATATAGTAGTAGTCATGCTAAGGCTTAGAAAACTGCAGTTTTCGGACAGGCCCTGAGAACCTACCTTGTGAAACAATAGTGAAAAGAATTAGTAGAGCATATAGAACATTTAGAACTGTGAAAACAATAATCAAAGGATTTAGTAGGGCATATAGGACATCTAGAAACTTTCAAGATAAGGCTAAAGTATAATAATAATAAATAAAGGGTTCTGGTGGTGGGCAAACATACAAGGGGGATTAAGGGGGGTAGCCTATAGTTCTAAGTAGACAAGCATGCAGAATTTATAACTTTTAGGAATGATACCTGCAAGATTTATGTATCTGTATTGTTTTGAAGAATGTGTATTTCTGCACGTAGACCACTTTGTAAAAAGGTATAAAAACCTGATGGAAAAAGGGAGCTGTGGGATCCTGACTTTGGACGCTAGTCCGCAGGTTCCCCGGGCCCTGAATAAAGCACCGCATAAACTAACTCTGTTAGTTTGTGTTCTGTTTGGGGCATCGGGCAACAGTTTCCTGGCGACCCAGATGGGACTCCGGAGGTGGCTGGGGCGGTTCGTGGGCTGATCCACTCCACGCCGGCACCAGGTGATTTCTGGGGAGAACATCAACCCGTGCCCGACCCCGCGCCTGACGGACGACCTGGAGGTAAGCCCGAAGGTGCTTTATTCTTTTATTGAGGGGAAGGGGGGCCTGCCGATTAAGTCGGAACGGCGATTCCGCACGGGGGTCACAGACGTCTTTAAGGTTGTGGAAAAGCCTAGGCGCTGACCGTCAGACGCGGCAGTGACTGCGCAGGTTCAGCACTTGCCACTCGCGGCGACGAGAAAGGCAAGATTGGTGGATTTGTGGAAAAGGGTGTGAGTGTTGTGTGTGGTGTGCAGTGTGGCAAGGTTTGTGGAAAGGGTGTGAGTGTTGTGTGTGGTGTGCAGTGTGGCAAGGTTTGTGGAAAGGGTGTGAGTGTTGTGTGTGGTGTGCAGTGTGGTAAGGTTTGTGGAAAGGGTGTGAGTGTTGTGTGGTGTATATTGTAAAAAAAAAAAAAAAAAAAAAAAAAAAAAAAAAAAAAAAAAGAGGGTGAAATGATGTCTTTAAAAACGTTTAGAACTATGGCAAGTTCTGGGATAGAAATCCCGGACGATTCGCCTTTGGGCTGTTTATTACAACATTGGAATGTGGGGAATTTTGGTCAAGAACTAAGTAAAAGGAAATTGATTGATTTCTGTAATTATGTATGGCCTTTATATGAACCCGATGGTATGCAATGGCCTAGGAACGGTACACTGAATCCTGACATTATTACACCTCTGATGCATTTTCTGCAAAGTAATGAAAAATGGGATGAAATACCGTATCTAGACCTCTTTTATTATTTGAAAGATAAACCGGAGTGGCAAAAGGAGTGTGGGATCATGGTTTTGAAAACATTAAAGCAGAATTGTGATGGATGTAAGGGTTGGCAGAAAGAGAAGGAATGCTCGGTTAGGTTTTCGGAACCTGAGGAGGATGTTTCTTTGCTGATAGCCCCTAGTGCCCCTCCGGTGGAGGAACGTGGAGAAAGTATGCCAGAGGTAGAAAGGGGGGATCGGGAAGCAAAAATAGAAACCACTGATATACCTCGGACCCCCTTATGTGAAAGAACTCGGAGAGGGCGGTGGGAGGTGGAAAGGAAGAAAAAGGAAGAAGGTGCTCATTTAATGGTTCCGCTCCGTGAAGCTGTCAGGCCGCAGGGGGAACGGGTCATAGTGAAAGTTCCCTTCTCTCCGAATGATTTACTAATTTGGAAACAATCAGCGGGGGCGTATCGGGAGGATCCTGAACGAACTGCGCGGGTGGTAAAAATGGTAATTAAGACTCAGAACCCAGATTGGAATGATTTACAAGTTTTGTTAGACACAATAATGGATTCTACTGAAAAGGAAATGGTGTTTAAAGCTATGACAGAGAAAGCACGAGAAATGATTAGGTTGCGGCTTGTGGATGGTACAGTAAATGATTTGGTACCTAGGGAAGATCCGGAGTGGGATCCCAACTCGACGGGCGGGTCTCGGAGACTTAAAGCTTATCAGGATTTGTTAACAGAAGGAATACGGAATGGAATACCAAAAACTTTGAATTGGTCTAAGTTGTATTCGGTCAGGCAGGAAAAGAATGAGTCTCCGTCAACCTTTTTAGAGCGGCTTAAGGAGACAGCTCGTAGATACACTAATTTAGAAGTTGAAGGGGAATCGGGAAAATTACAGCTAGCATTAATTTTTATGGGGCAGTCTCAGGAAGATATTAGAAAGAAATTACAAAAACTGGAGGGAGAGGATACTCGGAATTTAGATAAACTGTTGGAAGTTGCGTGGAAGGTATATAATAATAGGGAAAAAGAAACGGCCAGGAAACAGCAGGCTACTATGTTGGCAGTGTTACAGCAAGCGGCTGGAAATAATATGAGAGGGGGGAGTCGTGGACGTGGACGAGGAGGGGGAAGGGGAATAGCAAAGGGGGGAATGCCAATGGGTGCGGGAGGACTTATGGGTCAATTTAATATGGGAAGAGGGAGAATACAGCTAGGGATAGATCAATGTGCTCTATGTAAAAATAGAGGACATTGGAAAAATGAGTGTCCTCTCAACCAAGGCATGGGTTTTGGGGGAGGAATTATAGCCAGCGGGAATGGAAATCAGGGATTGATGAATAATACAGGTGCTTTCCCGGGAAATCCCCAAGGTGTCGCCCAAGCCCTCATGATGGGGAATTACCAAAATCAGAGCTGACTAGACCAGGATTTAAAGGTAATAATGGAAGTAGATGGGGAACCATTAGAATTTAGAGTAGATACGGGGGCATCATATTCAGCTGTTAACACTAAGCTAGGACCTTTGAGTGATTCTACTATCCAAGTGGTGGGGGTTACGGGACAAGTTGAGGAACGAACATTTTTGCGGCCATTAGATATAAAATTTGGGGGGAAAGAATTTGATCATCAATTTTTATATATGCCAAATAGCCCAGAATCGCTATTCGGGAGGGATCTATTGTCAATGTTAGAGGCAAAGATAATATTTGAAAAAGGTAGAGTAAGATTGGAATTTCCTGAGGAGAATATTGCTAAGTTGTTTGTAGTAAAAGAAGTTGAAGCAGCAGAAATACCACAAGAAATAGAACAAGCTGTAGTACCATGGGTATGGGAAACAGGAGTACCTGGAAAATCAAAAGCAGCACAACCGGTTGCAATAGAACTAAAGGAAGGAGCCTCCCCAGTAAGGGTAAGACAATATCCTTTGAAATTGGAAGCACGAATAGGAATAGCACCCATGATTGAACAATTTCTTAGCTTGGGAATTTTACAGGAATGTGAGTCAGAATTCAATACTCCGATATTCCCAGTCAGAAAGCCAAATGGTAAGTATAGATTAGTTCAAGATTTAAGAGCAATTAATAACATCACTAAAGATATACACCCAGTAGTAGCTAATCCGTATACATTGTTGACAGCTGTGTCGGAAAGGTTTAAGTGGTTCACAGTAATTGATTTGAAAGATGCATTTTTCTGTATCCCCTTGGCACTTGAAAGTAGGAAATACTTTGCCTTTGAGTGGGAGAACCCAGACACGGGACGCAAGAAGCAGCTCACCTGGACGCGTCTACCACAAGGATTCAAAAACTCACCAACTATTTTTGGAAATCAATTGGCTCGAGAGTTAGAAAAATGGAAGACGACTCAGGTAAAAGAATCACCTTTCTTATATGTTCTCCTACAATATGTTGATGACATCTTTATAGCCTCCACAGAAAAGGATGTTTGCCTCAGACTCACTATTGGATTACTTAATATGCTGGGACAAGCTGGATACCGAGTATCGAAAGAAAAAGCTCAGCTGGTAAGAACCCAAGTAATTTACCTAGGCTGCGAAATTTCACAAGGGGTGCGAAAGTTGGGAGTTAATCGAATACAAGCAATTTGCACCATACCCACACCACGAAATCCACAAGAGTTAAGATCCTTTTTGGGCATGGTAGGGTGGTGCCGCTTGTGGATCCCAGAATTTGGACTAAAAGCAAAACCCCTGTATGAGGCAGCCAAAAGCCCTGTGTTTCAGTGGGGACAAACTCAAGAAAAAGCATTCCAGAGTCTGAAACAAGCCTTAAAGGAAGCCCCAGCACTAGGATTGCCAGATCTTACAAAACCTTTTCAACTATACGTAAATGAGAGACAGAGACTGGCAATAGGGGTGCTCACCCAAAAACTGGGCTCATGGAAGCGCCCGGTGGGGTACTTCTCAAAGCAGCTAGACACTGTAAGTGCCGGATGGCCAGGTTGTCTTAGAGCTGTGGCAGCAACAGTGCTTCTAATTCGGGAAGCCAGAAAATTGACTCTGGGGAAAAGGATGGAAGTATTTGTTCCCCACATGGTCATTGCGGTTTTGGAACAAAAAGGGGGGCATTGGCTCTCATCAAGCCGCATGTTACAATACCAGGCACTTCTCCGAGAACAAGATGACATTGAATTAAAAATAACTAATCATCTCAACCCAGCAGAATTTCTTAGGAGCAGCAGCCAGGAAGAAGGAGGCGAATTGACACATGACTGCGTAGAAATCATTGAACAGGTGTATGCCAGCCGGAAGGACCTGAAAGACGAGCCTTTGGAGAATCCGGAATGGGAACTGTTTACAGATGGATCCAGCTTTGTGGAAAACGGAACCAGGTATGCGGGATATGCAGTAGTGACTTTGACACAAATAATAGAAGCTCAAGCTTTAACCCCGGGAACTTCAGCCCAGAAAGCCGAGATACATGCTCTGGTGAGAGCCTTAGAATTGAGTCAAGGGAAAAGAGTAAACATTTGGACTGATTCAAAATACGCCTTTGGAGTAATACATGTACATGGAGCACTATGGAAAGAAAGAGGACTGTTGAATTCTCAAGGATCAGAAATTAAGCACAAAGAACAAATATTAGCACTATTGGAAGCAGTGCATAAACCTCAGGCAGTGGCAGTGATGCATGTAAAAGGACATCAAAAGGAAGAGGGAAAAGCGTTCCAAGGAAACCAGTTGGCTGACAGAGTTGCCAAACAGGTTGCCCGAGAGGTATGGACACAATTAGCTTTATTGCCAGTGCGAATTAACCCTGCAACTTCTTTTCTTGAGCAGAAACCATGGTATACACATGAAGATGAGAAGCTTGCTCAATTTCTCCAGGCCCAGAAGAATGAAAAAGGATGGTATGTCACAGCTGTAGGTCAGGTTCTACTGCCGACAAAAGTAATGAAAACAATTTTAGAAATCGAACATAACAAGTGCCATTGGGGAGCAGACGCATTGGTACAATTTTTAAAACATGAGGTGATTTCCAACCAGATGTTAACAATGGCAAAACGGATTAACGCCACGTGTCCTGTCTGTATTAAAAATAACCCAGTGACACGAAGGCAAGTACAACTAGGAAAGTTACAAGTAGGGCCGCAACCAGGAGACTATTGGCAAATAGATTTCTCAGAGCTACCAAAAGCACAAGGGTACCGTTATTTACTGGTGTATGTGTGTACTTTTTCAGGGTGGCCGGAAGCTTTCCCGTGCAGGACTAACCAGGCAAAGGAAGTAATTAAAACCTTACTACGAGAAATCATTCCTAGATTTGGGATCCCATTAGGAATGTCCTCAGATAGGGGACCTCACTTTGTAGCTGGAGTAGTCCAAGAGGTAGCCAGAGTATTAGGGATAGCCTGGGATCTCCATACGCCCTGGAGACCACAATCTAGTGGCCAGGTAGAACGGATGAATCAGACATTAAAAGGGCAGATTAAGAAAATTTGTCAGGAAGCAAAGATACAGTGGCCCCAGGCACTACCTCTAGCCTTGCTAAGAATCAGGATTAAACCCAGAGAAAAGATAGGAGTAAGTCCATACGAAATTTTGTATGGCAAGCCATATCATGCTGCAACTTACAAAGGGGACCCTCACTTAGTAGGAGATCAAGTATTGTTGAGTTACATTTTGTCTTTAAATAAAGTCCTTACAGCGCTGCGGGGAGCATTGCAGTGGAACCGGCCTCTGCCCTTGGAAAATCCTGTCCATGACATCCAGCCAGGAGATCAAGTATATGTAAAGAACTGGAATACAGAACCCTTGAAAGAAGTATGGGGCGGTCCTCACCAAGTGATCATGACTACCTACACGGCAGTGAAAGTCCAAGGGATCGACAACTGGATTCACTACACTCGAATCAAGAAGGTCCCGTCAAGATGGGAAGTACAGCCTCTGTCTGCAACAAAGCTGGTGTTCAGGGCAAGGACTTAGTTCTTTTAACATTAGTCTGTATAATGCAGGTGGGAGAAGCATTTGTTAAAATTACAGTTCCGGAGCCAGATGTAATGGTGCCAGAAGGTGCGGGAATAAATTTAACCTGTTTGTTTTCTGACAACCAGAGAGCTGGATTAAAAGAAGTAAAGGTAGCCTGGAGACAAATCACCACAGACGAAGTATTTACAGAAGGAATCGTGACATTTTGGGATATGGAACAGCAAAGAGGTAACACCACATTGACAATATCTCATATGCAAGCTGATCAGGTAGGACAATTCTCATGCATTGTGTGGATTAGAGAAAACTTTGATTATGGGGACATAAATGTAGGTATTTTAAAGGAAAATAAAACCCGAAGGGGGTACTCGGTGCAGGTAATACCAGTCAGTGCACGAGTAAATATGTGGAATGGATTGAGAGATACAAGCCTGGCACTACAGAGAAACCAGGAACAACAAAATTTAGTAGTAGGGTTAATTCGAGATTTTGGACAAATACAAAACGTATCAAAAATAACGGCATGTTTACCTCTGCCACAAGCTGCAGGGGAACCAATCCCTTGGGGAGTGATTCCAGTAGGAAATTTACCCCTAATAAAAAGAGGTAAGAATGGAAGTTGTGAATTAAAATTACGAAATAAAATCGAAATTGAAGTAAAATGGGAAAAGGTTGGAGAAACATTAAGAATATTAACCTATAAGGATTGTCTAATTAGCCATGGAAGGTTAGGACAAATTAGGGATTGGGGAATTCAATTAGCGACAGGGGGAAAAGTAAAACCTGAAGATGCTAAGTGGGAATGTTTTCTACCACATTGGCAAAAGAAAAGAATACCTAAAAATGAAAGCTATTATGAAATGATATGCCAGAACTCATCCCGGCAGGAATCCTCGTGGGACAGTTGGAAAACGGTATGGGGCCCCAGCATATTAGAACATTATAGTTACATTGGACAAGTTAATTGGTGTGTCCAATGGACGGGAAGCAGAAATGCCACTCACACAGAAGTATCTCAAACCAGCACATCTACAAAAACTTTGAGCGCCACAAAAGAAAATTGGAACTGCACCCAAATTCTCACCTGTGACACTCCAGAGAATCAAATTAGTTTGGCACCGGTCAGAATGCTTATAAAATGGGGTTGTGAGTGTAGAAAACTTAACCATACAATTCCAGGAAGTGCTTTCCCGCAGGACCAGAAGGGTAAAACTTTGAACTGTAAGGATACAACTATCAGGAGTCCAGGAAATTTAGTATGGATTATGGGACATGGACAATGGACAACACATTTGCCATTAGACGGGCCTGTAACACAAATTACCTTAGGGGTTCCCACATTATGTCCTTTTTGGAAACAGTCTAAATTAACGAAGAAAGAGATGCAGTCACGAGCAAAGAGAGAAACAAATAAAGTAGCAGAAGAACTAGGACAGGGAAATGAAGATGAATGGCATGAACCCTCATCAGGAGTTAAATTTGGGTGGGTATTGGAATCCTTGTTTGCACCAATTTCTACATATAGAAACCGGGAGATGCTGTACAAATTGCTAGGACAAACTGAGAGGCTAGCTACAGTTACAAAGAAAGGATTTAAGGATCTAAATTTACAATTGCAGGCAACAACAAGAATGACAATCCAAAATAGAATGGCATTAGATTTGCTTTTATTAAAAGAACATGGAGTCTGTGGATACCTCCAAGGAAAGGTTGATCATTGCTGCATACATATCCCAAATGTCACAGAAGAAGTAGAAAAGGACATAAGTCAATTGGAACAAATTGAAACAAAAGTGCATGAAGTCCAGGAAGAAGCTGAACATAACTGGGTAGGAGCACTGTTTAGCTCCCTAGGAATCCAAGTCTCTGGTTGGATATCATCAATTGTACAATATGTAATAATGATTGTATTAATTATTGTAGTATGCATGATTATGTATAGATGTCTTTTAGGAATGATTGCCAGAGAGGGAACTAATACTCGACGTGTCATGAGAGCACTGACCCGGAAAGAAGTAATCCTGCCAACTCGAAAAGAAGACTCACCGTTCTACATAGAAACCACAACTTGAAGAATTGAGCATCCTTGCAGAAAATCTGAAGAATGCTCAAAAGGGGGGAGTTGATACCGAAATAATGAGAAAAAGGACTAATGTAGATATAGTAGTAGTCATGCTAAGGCTTAGAAAACTGCAGTTTTCGGACAGGCCCTGAGAACCTACCTTGTGAAACAATAGTGAAAAGAATTAGTAGAGCATATAGAACATTTAGAACTGTGAAAACAATAATCAAAGGATTTAGTAGGGCATATAGGACATCTAGAAACTTTCAAGATAAGGCTAAAGTATAATAATAATAAATAAAGGGTTCTGGTGGTGGGCAAACATACAAGGGGGATTAAGGGGGGTAGCCTATAGTTCTAAGTAGACAAGCATGCAGAATTTATAACTTTTAGGAATGATACCTGCAAGATTTATGTATCTGTATTGTTTTGAAGAATGTGTATTTCTGCACGTAGACCACTTTGTAAAAAGGTATAAAAACCTGATGGAAAAAGGGAGCTGTGGGATCCTGACTTTGGACGCTAGTCCGCAGGTTCCCCGGGCCCTGAATAAAGCACCGCATAAACTAACTCTGTTAGTTTGTGTTCTGTTTGGGGCATCGGGCAACACTGCTAAGTAGTAGCTAGGCCTTGCTCTTAAGCAGATTTTGCTGAGCAGCAGTGTTTGCTTTTAAGAGACTTTTGCAAAAGCAGTAGCGCTAGCATAATTTGCAGAGTTAGTCGATAAGTAATGCATATGCCCATTGTTCAATCAAGGCCTTAACTTCCAGGGAAGGACGTAGTTAGCGAGGTATAACCCTGGGATGGATACTATATAGCAATAGGTATAAGAATAAGGGAAGTAGGAGCAGCGGAATAGCACGTATGCTTTTTGGTTAGAAATTCAGTAGGCGTGATTATCTCACACTTGCAATAACCAATAATAAGAGAAGGCGTACATAGTAAAAACCAATAAGATTGTACTAATATGAATAATGCTGATTTATGCTATGTTGGGCTATAAAACTGTCTGATGCTGTCAATAAAGTTGGATTATGCTTTATCAATTACATTGATTGTCTGGTTAATCCCCTCACCGTTCCTCCGCAAGTGGCTCCACGCCCTCGCAAAAAGTCCCAATTCTGGGCTCAGAATTCCCAGATTTTGGGCTGAAAATGGAGATTTTTAGGCTTACCTGAAGGCACAGCTCCAGCATGGGCCACAGTTGAGGAATCAGGGATTCAGGATTGGTTTCCAGGAATTCATCCAGGACTTCCAGAGCATCAGCACTGTGATCCTGGGGTGGAAATTCCTGGAATTAAGCCAAAGATTTCCTTGAATTTTACCCAAATTTCCCCATTTCATCCTCAAATTTTCACAAAATCCCCACTGACTTTAATGGGGTAAACCTGCTTGCTCTAAATCCTTATTGACTTCAATGGGGTAGACCCAATGCCCCTAAATCTCTATTGATTTCTAGTGGGGGGACTTGGTGTCTGAAAGATCCCTATCGAGACGTTATGACAAGAGATGGAGCAACTGAGAGATGTTGTAAAAGATGGTTTATTGCTTTATGGGATCAGTCTCACAAAATGGTGAGACATTAAAGGTGTTACATCCAATGCCATAGTATCAAAGCCACCTCATTCTTAGTTACAATGCCTTATGTTAGTTTTTTAGCAAAATCTATGAAGTTTGCTAACCAATCATTAATTGCTTTGCTTCCCGTGGCTTTGTTGCAATGTGTCATTTTTCAACCAATTATATAACATTTCACGAAATTACATTGATGCATCTTAAACCTCTAACTAACTATAACAGGTCCTATAGCTAAACTTTAAAATATTTTACTATCTTCCTTTACATATTCTGTTGCTTATAAAAGACATATTTCTGTTTGCTTAAAATATGTATGTACTTAAACTGCAAATTTATATTCTTGTTTCATGTCTGTTTCACTTTAACGCTCTAATTCTTGAAACCTTCTCCAAGGTCTTAAGTCAAACCTTGTATCCATTTCTATCTCTGAGCCTGTATGCAGAAGGCCCTGAGAGATCTCCATGCCTGCATTTCCCATACCACAGTATCTCAATGGACCCTTGGTTTCATGAGGGCTCAAAATGGTAGAAGGGTCTCCTTCTCCTGCCCTGTAGTGTAACTGTTGCCATTAGGAGCTGGAACAGAGATCACACAGAGTTAAGGGAAATAAAATGTGTATTTATTGAGAGGCCTTCAAAGGCCATACCCTGGCAGTACCAGTGCCACAGTGTGGCCCCTGCCCTGCCTGGATGGCTCCAAGGTGGAAGTAAAAGATGGCTTGGTCACCTGATTTCACATTTTTATAGATTTCAGTCCATTTGCCTACTCCCTTTGGAGTCGACCATCCAATTAAGTCTAAAATTGTAAGGTGTCATCCTCCTCACCTCCTGGCTGGCCCTCCCTTCTTCTTCCACATTGTTTATTCTTAGGGCCTGGAGTTTGAAGAAACTCTCATTGAATCAATAGCTGGAATAAGACTATTTTGTCTTCATCACCCTAAGCACAATGGAAAAGCATACCCAAGCAGAACAGAAAACTCAGAACTTAAAGCGTCATAATGAGCTCTTTGGTTCCACGGTGTCAGAATGGCCCCTTTCTCCCATGGAGCCCCACACTGTCACTGTGGTTCCCTTGATTCTATGAGGCCCTGCTGTGCTACAATGGCCCCAATGGCTACAAATGCTTCTAGTGAGACTACAACTACATGAAAAGAGGCTGTAGCCAGGTGGGGGTCAGTCTCATGTACTGAACAAACACTGACAGAATGAGAGTCTGTCTTAAGATGAGCCAGGGGTAGCATAGGTTTGATACCAAGAAAAACTTTCACTGAAGCAGTGATTGGGTACTGGAATCTTCTGGCCAGAGAGGGCTGGAGTCACCATCCCTGGAGGCATTTCAAAAGAGACTGGACATGTAACTCAGAGCCATGATTAAGTTGATGAGGTGACGTTACGTCATAGGTTTGACTTGATGATCTCTTGTTAATTCTGTGATACTTTCATAATAATCTCCATTGTTCCATGAGGCCCTGCAATGTCTCAATGGGCCTTTGGTTTCATGAGTCCCCACAGTGTAACAATGGACCCTTGGTTTCATGAGGTTCCTCAGTGTCACAATGGTCTCCTTGGATCCACAGTGTCACAATGGTCTCTTGGTCACAATGCACTTCTGATTCCATGAGCTTTCATAATCTCAGCAACAGTTCTGCAGTGTCACCATGGACCCTTTGTTCCACGAGGTTCTGTAGTATAACATGGTCACCTTGGTTCTGTGAGGCCCTGCAGTGTCACAATTCACCCATGATTGCAGGAGGTTCCATAGTGTCACCATGTCCTCCTTGGATCTGCAGTAAAAAATGGACCATTGGTTCCATGAGGCCCCTCAGTGTCACACTGGCCCCTTGGTTCCATGAGGCCTTTGTCACAAATGACTTTTGGTTCCATGAGGTTTCTCAGTGCCACAATGGTCTCCTTGGATCTGCAGTGTAACAAGGAGCCATAGGTTCCATGTGGCCCTACTCTGTCAAAATGGATTTTGGTTCCATGAGCTCCCACGGTGTCTAAAGGCCCCTTTGTTCCTTGAGGTTCCATAGTGGAACACGTGACTCCTTGATTCTGTGAGGTTCATTATCATCAAATCTCCAAAATATTGAAATATACCTCCTTAACACAAATTTGATGAAAAAATCATTTTTTCAGGCCTCAAGCCCAATGTCCAAAAATAGGATAACTCCTATCCTTGTGTGGATACGTCATTCTACAAGTGTGTTGCTTATATTAAGTAGCTACATGTGTACTAGAATGTACCCATTTCCTAAAACCCCATTCCAATTTCCCAGTTTGTGTTCATTCTATCACTGCACCCTTGAACCAGATGTGTTCTTGTCTTCACACCTTGCCTGCAGGGAAAACAGCCCCTACATGCCTTGTTCTTGTGCTAAAAATTCACAGGCATGGTAAAAATTTTGCTAAATTTTTGTCATAGACACCTTTACTTTCCTTGTTCCTAACTGTCACCAGTGCCTCCATTGTTCTGCTCTATCTGGTACCATGGGGAATTTTCTCAGTCCTGTCTCTCAGTGAGACCCATTAAAAGTTCAAGAAACTTTAAAGTTTCGATTTAATTTTGAGTTCTTGAGACGATTTTTGAAAAGCATTCTCTAAGGGACTGAATCTAATTTAAAAAAGACCAAACTCCTGAGAGGGTCATCAAAGTTGTTGCGTTGTGTCTTCTGGCACAAAGGGAGATAATAGCAACCAGGAAAAGCTTCAAAAAGACATTTCTGCTGAGAAGCTGCTCCTCTCCCAGCCCAGCAGGGTTCAGGGCACTGCCTGCAGGCACTGAGGGGACAGGAGCCAGGCACAGACATGCTAAAGGCAATCAGCACTGGGAAGACATTGAGCTGAGGCTTCACTTGGAGAAAAATCTGCACAGCCCTCGACATGGTGAGTCTGTGGGTGCAGGGCAATGTCCCCTGTGCTGCTGATGGGATCTCCTGGAACCAGCACAGCCCACAGCCTGGGGGATGTGTCAGGAGGACTCTCCCAGTTTCTCTGAGGCACAGGAGGATGATGATGAGGAGGAGGATGTGTGGCAGAGCAGGGCTGCCCTGGGCACTGTCAGAGGGACAGGGCAGGATGGCTCCTGCTGCCAGGGACGGCTGCAGGGGCTGAAGCTGGGGCTGCAGCCAGGGCTGCCCAGGGCTGTCCTGCAGAGCAGCTCCTGCAGCCCTCAGGGCTCTTGGCCAGCCCAGGGCATGTGCCACCTGCCAGGGGCAGCTCTCAGCCTGCCTGGCAACTCCCCATGCACTGTGGGGAGAAGTTGGAGGTGGAAAGAGCCACCCCCATCAGGGCAGATTCTTCCTGCTGTGGAAATGGTGCTGCATGGCCAGGGCTGCTCTCAGCTTTCTCCTCAAGGCAAGGGAAAGGGGCTGTCAGGTGTGTCTGTGTCACTGAGTCTCCTGCACTCTCCCACTGGGCATCAGCAGATCTGCCTCAGATCTCCCTCACAAAGTGCCTCCTCACCCTCCTCTGCCTACAGACAGGAGCAGCACCTTGGCTTGCAACATTTGTGTTGGTCTGAGCTGCCCTTAAGGCCCTGCTGGCAGGGAGATGCCCCTGTGCTGGGAGGGGTGTGCAGGGCAGAGTTGAGCCCCCAGGGCTGGTCTGAGCACAGACCAGGGACAGGGACAAGCCTTGGATACAAAGGAAGATCTCCCAATAGGCAGAACAGCAGGCACCAGAAAGCCAGACCAACCCTGTCTACTCCTTCCTATGCAGATGCATGAGAAAGAGTTGATGGTTTGGAGAACATTATTTTTAGTTAGAGTCTTCAAAAAGTCCATTTTATTTTTCAAACGTGTTTTGTTCAGCCATCTTGAAATAGACGAAGGTGTAATGAGCAAGGGACACCTGGGTGGGAGGTCCCAGCAGGTCTGACTGCACTGGGGCACAGGGAGCCTTGTTCTCCCTCTGGGCTCCTCAGGCTGAGAGTGATGCTGAAGATAAGGCAGTGACTCAGCAGCACAAACCCAAAGTCAAAGCTAAAGATATTTTGTGAAATTTTCCCTCATGAAGAGAAGCAGTTTAGAGAGAGTTCAAAATAAAATGCCTAGGATTACCTCAAAAAGGCTAGTCCAGCTTCTCAATGTTTTCTTTCTACAGCCCACAATGCTCAGAGTGAAGCAATGTCCAACAGCAGCTCCATCAGCCACTTCCTCCTGCTGTCATTGGCAGAAACACGGCAGCTGCAGCTCCTGCACTTCTGCCTCTTCCTGGGCATCTCCCTGGCTGCCCTCCTGGCCAACGGCCTCATCATCAGCGCCGTAGCCTGCGGCCACCACCTGCACACCCCCATGTTCTTCTTCCTGCTCAACCTGGCCCTCACTGACCTGGGCTGCATCTGCACCACTGTGCCCAAAGCCATGCACAATTCCCTCTGGGACACCAGGAACATCTCCTATGCAGGATGTGCTGCTCAGCTTTTTTGCCTTTTATTCTTTATCTCAGCCGAGTATTTCCTCCTGACCATCATGTGCTACGACCGCTACGTGTCCATCTGCAAACCCCTGCACTACGGGACCCTCCTGGGCAGCAGAGCTTGTGCCCACATGGCAGCAGCTGCCTGGGCCAGTGGCTTTCTCAATGCTCTGCTACAGACAGCCAATACATTTTCCCTGCCCCTGTGCCATGGCAATGTTCTGGGCCAGTTCTTCTGTGAAATCCCCCAGATCCTCAAGCTCTCCTGTTCACACTCCTACGTCAGGAAATTTGGGGCTTCTGCTTTCACTGCCTCCTTAGCACTTGGTTGTTTTGTGTTCATTGTTTTCTCCTATGTGCAGATCTTCAGGGTTGTGCTGAGGATCCCCTCTGAGCAGGGACGGCACAAAGCCTTTTCCACCTGCCTCCCTCATCTGGCTGTCGTCTCCCTGTTTATCAGCACTGCAGTATTTTCCTACCTGAAGCCCCCCTCTATCTCCTCCCCATCTCTGGATCTGTCACTCTCAGTTCTGTACTCAGTGGTGCCTCCAGTCCTGAACCCCCTCATCTACAGCCTCAGAAACCAGGAGCTCAAGAATGCCCTGAGAAATATGATGACTCTATATTTTCAGAAGCATTAAATGCTCTTTTCTTCTGCTGAGATTTTAAAATGTAGATCTTTACAATCTCTTTTTCCCTGTATATATCCATTTCTTTTTTAGTAAATTTTTCTACTGTTACTTATTATAAAATACTGTAGTTTTACTCTATTAATATCTACCTTTCTTTTGAAACACAGACATTCAAGAGGTTTTTTCCCTGTGCATTTCAATAAAAACAAGTGCCAGCCCTTTCCTTTTTGTCCAGGATCCTTCCTCAGCCATTCTCTGTCTTTGCAGGGGCAGTGCCTGTTAGCAGAGATGGTAGGAAGAGACTCCCAGCACAGCAGCACAGCCAGGGACAATGGCCCTGGCTCTCCCCACATCTGCTCTTCCCTACTCCATCCTCTCCTTGCCAGCCCTTCTGTGGCTATAAGGCCGCAGTGCTCTGGCAGCTTGGTCACTGTCCTGCTGCGTGTCCATGCTGTGAGCACAGTCAGGGACAGGCCATGGGCACTGCTGGACACAGTTGGGCTCCAGCACAGCAGCTCCATAAGCAGAGGGATCACCTGAGGGCAGGGCAGGAAGGCTTTGCTCTCCTCCAGAGCTGCTGTCAGGAATGTGCTCCAGGAATGCCCTGGCAAAGCAAAGCCCAGTGCCTGGGGCAGAGGGGCAGTGTGCAGGGGGTACACAGCAGTGTCCTGGCACAGCCAGAGCTCCTGGGATGGACCTGAGGGAACAGCAGAGCAGGGCCTGGGCTGTGTCTTTGTTCTGGGCACAGCCTGGGAAGGTGCCCCAGGGCAATTGTCCCACACCAGTCCCTGCAACCACCATACCCAGCACTGGCCTCTGCCCCACCTGCAGGAGGTTTTTTGTCCCTGCATGGAGGGACACCAAGTGACCAGTGAGAAGTCTGTGTTTGCTCTGTGCTGAGGAGATTTCAGCAGTGCATCGTGTGTGTGGGGGGGAGATGAACCCGAGTGAAAACAAACACCACCATCAGCACTCAGGGGTGGCACAGTTCTGGTGGCACAACAGTGCACTTTCAATTCCTTTGTGTATGCTGCCAAGTTGCAGGCAGTCTGTGACCAAACTCTTCTAGTTGATAATGACTGCAAAACACAATTGGGCAAGATGACTGAGTTGAATAGATTTGCCTTGCCATCAGGTACAAACCAAGCAACATGAAAAGGGAGAAAAAACTTATGCAGCAGAAGAAAGTCAATAGGGAAAAAACCAAACACGATGAAAAATAAAAAACTAAGCAAAACCTACCCAGAATAAAAAACACCCACAAACAAACCAACTAAAAAAGCAAAGACCACAAACAGAAGGAAACAAATCCCCAGGAAATCTCCAATCAGTGGAAAATGTTCAAGTACCCAAGGACAGAAGTGTAGGTGGTATTCGGAAAGAAAAATGTCTTAAAAAATAAATCAATCCCCTATTTCCCTTGTGCCCCCACCACATCTGTCAATTTATTGCTGATTATGGTGTGACAAGGAATGGAACATCCCCCTTGTCAGTCTAGCCCAGCTGTCCCATCCCTGTTCCCTCAGGAACATTTGCCCACCCCAAGCCCATGGGTTGGAGGAGGTTGCAGACACGCCTCATTTGGGGTGAAGACTGTGACAAGGACAAGAGAAGATGACACATACTTTTATCAAGGACAGTAGAACAGAAGAGCACAGCCTTGGACAAACAGAGCAAAGATGTCACTCAGGCAAACACAAGTCATTCAAAATGCAAGCAGAATGGCAGCTCAGCTCTGAAAGACTGCTGATAAAGCAGAAATTATGCAAAACAAAGAAATTGCCATCATTCAAAAGCAGGGATCAAGGAACAGCCACCTTTACCTGATATTGAAGACCCCAATGAACCACATAAGGATTTGTGATGATGGGTACCATTATGTCAAATAAAGTCAAAGGAAGTGGGGATAGCTACTGAAAACATAATCAGTCTGTGTGATAAATCTCTGTCCACCTTATGTCCAGTACACACAAATGGATGAGGGATTACCTGAGTGACCACCATGCTGTAATAAAGAATATGTGCTTTCAAATACTTAAAATTGTGTTCAAAAATTTCTATCCAGCACATTTCCGTATCAGTGCTGTCCTTGACTCCATTATGTCTCTTGTGCAGTTTCACAATAGCCCCTTGGCTCCATACTGTCCTTGGTTCTGTACTGTCACATTGCTCTCCTTGGTTTCACGAGGCCTTGGGGTGTCACAACAGCCCCTTGGTTCCATGAAGTGCCATAGTGTCCCCACGTTCTCTTGGATCTGCAGTATCACAATGGAGAATTGGTTACAAGCAGCCCCGCTTGGTCACAATGAATATTTGGTTCCATGGGGCCCCAGTGTCAAAATGGCCTCTTGGTTCCATGAGGCCTCGCTGTAAAGCAACAGCCCCTCAGTTCCATGAGGTTTTGTTCTGCCAACAATGCTCTCCTTGGTTCCACAGTATGAAAATGGCTGCTTGGTTCCATGGGGTTCCTCAGTATCATAGTGCTCTCCTTGGTTCCATGAGGCTCTGCAGTGTCACAATGTCCCAGAGTTTCCATGAGCTTCTGTCTCATCAACCATGTCCTTTGTTCCAGTGAGGCCCCACAGTGTTCCACTGGATCTGTGATTCCATGAGGTTCCATAGTGTACCATGACTGCCTTGATTCCAAGAGGTTCTTCTGTGTCACACTGGACTCTTGGTTCCATGAGGTTCTGTGCTATCACCACAGTCTCCCTGGATCTGCAGTATCACTGTGGACCATTGGTTCCATGCCTCCCTGCTGTGTCACAGCATCTCCTTAGTTCCATGAAGCCCCACTGCATAACAATGGAATCTTGGTCCCGTGAGGTTCTGTACTGTCACAATGTTTTCCTTGGTTCTGGACTGTAAAAATGCTTTTTTGGTTCATGAGCTTCCAAAATGTCACCATGGTCTCCTGGGATCTGCACTGTCATGATGGACAATTGGTTCCATGGGACCCTGCTGTGTCACAATAAACCGTTAGTGTCAGGAGGTTCTGGAGTGTCACAATGGTCTCCCTGGTCAACAACACCTTGGAGTGTCACAATGGCTGATTGGTTCCATGAGCTTCCATATTGTCACAATGGTCTCCTTGCTTCTGCAGTGTCATAATGGACCCTCGGTTCCATAGGATTCCTAAATTTCACAGGTTTCCTTGGTTCCATGTGGCCCTGCTGTTTCCCATGGTCCCTGAGTTCCATGAGTTTCTGTGCTGTCAACAATGGTTCCTTTGTTCCAATGAGGCACTGCTATGTCACACTATACTCTGGGTTCCATGATGTCCTTCAGTGTCCCAATGGCCTCTTGGATCCATGAGGTCCCATAGTGTCACCACAGTCTCCTTGGATCTGCATTGTCACAATGGACCATTGGTTCCCTGTGGCTTTGCTGTGTCACAAGGGTCTCCTTGATTCCGTAATTCCCCTCAGTGTCACAATAGAGCCTTGTTTCTGTGAGGCTCTGAACTGTTGCAATTGTCTCCTTGGTTCTGCGAGCCCCCACTGTGTCACAAAGGTGTCCTTGGTTCCATGAGGATGCAAAAGCTTTGCATAAACATTGAGCAGCACCTGCCTAACACACCTGGGAACATCTGTCTGCATTCAGAAAAGGGGTTAAAGGTGACAATGGCACCAGCAGCTTCCATCTGCACAGAGATCCAGGCAAAGAACAGGGACAGAACTCAGCTGAAAGATTCATAGAATTCTGCTTACAGAGATGAGTTCTAGTCACACTGTCTCTTGTAGAAAGGTGACATCATTCCAGGCAGTCTGTACTGAGCATGTGGTTCCTGAGTAGGGTTTGTTGTTCGGGAAACCTGCTCAGGCGTTTCCATCCTTTGCTCACAAACAGGAAAGCTTCTCCTGGGCCTGTGTGCAGGCAGAGCCCTGAGGAGAGCAGGTGGGACATGGTAACAATATGCGTGTCTTTCTACAGAGCTTCTCTCATTCTTTGTCTTTCTTCCCCTTCTAATGCTCTTTACATGAAACAGTTTCAGGTACCTCAACTACTGAAGTATTTAAAGGTTTTGAGGTTAAATGGGCAAAGCTAATGAAGTTACTGCTATGAGAGGTTATTTATGACAACTTGTATGCAATATTAAACCCTTTTCCAAAATTCCTTGATTTTCTATATTTTGAAAGTAAAATCTGGGTGCCATTTGACCCCCTTCTGGGCAGAATATCTGGCTAGGGATCCTCCTGTGCACCAAGCTCGAGTAAAGGAACCTTTTGTCACCCCCAGCATTTCAGTGTTCTGGGGTGTTACAGCTCCCCAGGTTCACAATGGCCTCTTGTTTCCATGAGGCCCCACAGTGTCACACTGGCCCTTGGATCCATGAGCATCTGGAGTGTCACACAGGGTGATGCCATTTGTCCTTGCTGCCCCTCCCATCCCAGTGCCCCAGGAACAGCCCCGAGCCACCCGTGAGGGACAAGCCCTGCTGGGCCAGGTCTGGGCTCAGCCCTTGGCCTTTCTGCTGCCTCCAACCAGCCCAGGCCTTGCTCAGCATTGCAGTTCCTGCTCACAGCCTTGGGCTCCTGCAATGCTGCCCTCAAGGATCTGCTCTCACTGGTCCCTGGGGAGCCTTTGGCAGTCCCTGCCCTCAGTGGGGCCACTGATGCTCCAAGTGACTTGGAGTTTTGCTTCTGACTCCTTGAGCAGCTTCTTCAACCTTCTCTCAGTGCCTGAGGCTCCTGGACTCAGCCCCAAATCCACCCTGGGGGTCATAAAAATAAAGCAAGCCACCAAGAGTTTTTTGTCTTCTTTCAATTGTCTTCAAGTCTCCAGGGCTTGTGCAGCTGCTGGGAGTCAGTTTTGAGCTCTGTTTAAGTGGAAGATTTCAAAGTGCATCTCTTGACTTTGTTTACCTCTGGGGAATAGTTTTCTATTTTTTTAGTGCAGAGAGAAACTGATAGAAGAATTTCCCAAGTGATCTTGATGCTGAATGTTTTCTTAGGAGGTCTGGGCACATGGAAGAAAGAGCCTCTTTGAACCCGTTTGGACAACCTGATCCTCACCCCCAACCTCACCATGTCATGCTATCTCTCACCTGGGACTGACAACTCATAATATCAAAATATCTTATAAATTTCTCTTTCAAATAAAGATGTTGTTAAATATTAAAATTACAGTTATATTTGTCTTATTTATAATATTAGTATTCTATAGTTTTAAAACTTACTTTTATTTTTTATATTAAAACTCTATACATTATCAGCAATCAAAAAAATTATTGGCCATTCGTTCTAAGTTACACAATTCCCTTAATTAAATAAGCTCTATTGGTTTCTAATTTCTGCTTCTTTAAAATAATTCATAATATTTGCAGTGATTTTGTAATCTTTATTATCATATTTTTCTCAAACAGGGTCAAGGTGGGCACTTTGGGGTCCAGGGAGACATGTGTGGGGCACATTTGGGGCAATTTTGGGTTTGGGGAAAGAATTTAGAAGGAATCTGAGAGATAGGAAGACACTTGGGGGTATTGAGTGGGATCTAAGAGAGAACTTAGGGATCCTGAGGGAAGGTTTGGGCTTCAGAGTGCCACTTGAGGGTTCAGGGGTGCACTTGAGGTCAGGGAGGGGAATCTGGGGCCCTTCGGGGTCCGGGCAGGCACTTGGGGGGCTCTGTCAAGGCTGTCTGGGGTGCAGGGAATGATGGGAGTTGTAGGCGTGGGTATAATACTATTTAATGGGGCCGTGGAGCATCATAGGAGTCATAAGCGCAGCTGCAATGTCTGCCGGTGGGGTGCGGGGCATGATGGAAGATGAAGTCTCGGCTTGACCAGCACTCTATGGAACTGTGAAGCCTGCTGGGAGCTGTAGTCCTGGAAGTGGCTCAGGTGTTTCGTTTGGGGGTCCAGGAGGGCACTTGGTGGACGCATTTGCATCCGAGGCATGATTTCAAGTCCTCCAAGTGGAACATAGATGGTTTGGCAGCACTTAGGGGGGAGCTTGGGGAGCTCGAACCAGGCCCTTTAGGGCACGGGGCACGGCAGGAACTTTAGGTGAGTGATTGGGTTCTGAGCAGTTCTGAGCTCGCAGGAATGAGAGGAGATCAATTCGTGGAAGTTGCTGTAAGAGGCATTTATTGTGTTGGGAGCATTCAGGGGCTCTGGGGAAGCTTTTAGGGATCCCTGAATGGGAGCTGAAGGAGCACTTAGGGATCCTTGGGGGTCTGGGGACACTTATGGGACATATGGGGGTGATTCCGGGGGTTCTGTGGAGTGCAGGGCATGATGGGAATTGTAGTCCTGGATCCAATTGGGCTCTATGGAGCCACCGAGCATGATGGGTATTGTAGTCCTGGCTCTAAAGGGGCACTATGGGGCCACAGGGCATGATGGGAGTTAGAGGCACAATGGAAAGATGGCGCCAACTCCAGGCAGCAGCCCCAAAGCGCTGATCCCCGGCCTGAACCTCCTTGGTGGAACCTTGGGCTGGCACACACCTGAGCAGTGTGTCTGTTTTGCATGGGGAAAGATAAGAGTTTTAGATAGCATCAAAAATAAGAAAAGAGAGACATCCCTGTGCCTAAGTGAAGCTGGTCTTCCAAGCAAAGCAGGTCCCAGGTGAGGAAGGACAGACAGGATGGGGTTGGGGAATGTGGAGCAAGGTTGTCCACACTGGGTCAGACCTCAAGGCACAGCTTCTCTGAGCAGGCCAGACCTCCTGAGGAGAGACCCTGGATCAATATCAATCACAGAATGCTGCAATCACCTCTACTCCAAAGAGAACAGCAATAAAATACACCCTTTAAAATTAGAATGTGTATTTCTCAGAAGCTCTTTGAAATACTTCTCCACAACTGGAGTAGGAAAACTTTGTGATGAACTGCACCAGACCAGAGGGAAATCAAGGCAGAACCATTGTTTGTTAGGAAACCTCTCAAGAATTCATGCAGAATCAAACTCCAATATTTCTTAAAGTTTTAGTGAGTCCCTCTGAGGGACACAACTGAGAAAGTGTCCCCAGGTTCCAGTTAGAGCAGGAAATTTGAGGCAGAGATGACAGGTGGGGACAAAGAAAAGCCAAACCTTGGTGCCCTGGGGCACAGCAGGGTCTGTGCCACCGAGGGCTGTGAGGAGACACCTTGTCCTGAGCCACTGGGGCCTCCTGGCACAGCCCCAGCAAGGCTGGGCACTGTCACCCCTTGTCCTGCCCTCAGCTTCTCCCCACATCCCACATCCCCCCCACATCCCATGGTCTCAGGGATCTGCTGGGACCAGTCCCTGGGGAGCCTTGGTCAGGAATGGCCCTGGGACCTCCTTCAAGCTCCCAGGGACTGCAGGTTTTTACAAGGACTTTGGGTTTTGTTTTTTCCTTGGAGTCTCTGAGAGCTTTGTGTGATCATGGCCTCCAATTATCTGCTTCAATTAGTCTCTTGAGAGGCTTTCTCAGTAACAACACTCAGTGGGGCTCAGTGCCTCTAGGTGCTTTTGCTTTCAAAGGTTCTTTATATTTTCCTTTCCACACTGAGTTTCTGAGAACTGACAACACTCAGGCAAAGAGGAGATTTCAATTTTTTTTTAAGCAATCCAAAATTTTTAAGGTTCTCCACTGCAAACAGCCACAGGGGGCCACCAAGGAGATTCCTCACCCCCAAGGCAGAACCCTGCAAGCAATATTTGACACCTTTGCACTCCTTGGTTCCCTGAGGCCTTGCAGTGTCAGAAAGGCTCCTTGGTTCCATGAGGTTCTGGGCTGTCACAGTGGAGATTTGGGTCCATGGGGCCCCATGGTCTCACAATGCGCTTTTTGGTTCCATGAGGCCTTGATCTGTCACAATGGACCCCTGGTTCCATGAGGTCCATTGTTGTCACCATGGTCTCCTTGGTTCCATGAGGCATCCCAATGTCACAACCAACCCTTGGTTCCATGAGGTTCCTGCAGCAGGACTTCCCCTATGGCTCAGCAGAGCTCATCTGTTCTGTCCATCAGCTGGGCCATAACTCAGGGCATCTTCCCCCTCTCAGCAATTGCTGAGATAACCCAGGCTGGACATCAGTCTTGTCCTGAATTCTCTTTGGTGCCAGGCAGGTGGAATTCCCAGCTGACCATGAGCATCTTGCTCTGAGAGCAGCTGAAGGGAGATAAACCTTGAATTCCTGAGTGACACACACTTCACTTTACAAACAATAAAAGCCACACAAAATTTTTACAAAGCAGAAGTCTTCTGCATAGTCCCTGCAAACGGGCAGGGCTTCTCTCCTAGTTCTGGATGCATCTTCGTGGTTTCTTTTCTGGAAGCTGAGTGAAAGGGCTCCATGTGCACTGCCTCATCAATTTGGTGGTAAGTTACATTGACTCCTGATCTCTGCTATTTCTTCTCTAGCTGTAATAAAGGTAAGTTTAATGTGCACTGTGTTTGTATCTACCTGCACTTCTTTTGTTTGTCCTGTACAGTAAGTAGTCAATTTAAAGATTCTTGTCTGTTTATGTTGAATCCATTCAGTAAATAATTCATTTTAGAATAGACCTAATCCACCATGGTAAAGAACTTGTGCGAAAGAGCAATTTGGGCTGCAGGCCACCTGAAACAGAGTTACTGCCAGAAACCTGAGCATAGGGCAGGACTTGTCTAAGCTTTCATTCAATTTGTAACGTATTTCATTTAAGAACAAAATAGAGAAATCCTTTCTTTTCCACATTTATTCCTTTCCTGTTTATACACTGATATCAGCAATCTCCAGTTGACATTGATCCCCAGCACCTCCTAATGCAGTCTGAATAGATATGAAAATCAAGATACTTTATGGCTGACCATCAATCACACTTTGTACTTAGCCCCACCGCCCATTTCCCTTATCCAACCCCTGACACTCAGAGCAGCCTTGTGCAAATCTGAACTTCCTCCACTCCAGTCTGTGCCTGCATCTTTCAGCTCCATGGCACCAACTCCCACCTGCTTTCCTTGGAGAATGAACTGCTCAAGACACAGAAGAATGTTCATTTATTGTGAGCAAACAAACCAAGGGAAGGCACAGCTCCATAAAAAACAAAAATCATTCCTCTACTGAATATTACATCCCCTTTCCACAGCAGACAGTCTCAGAGCAATGGAAAACATATCCTGTGCCCAGCACAGATCCCAGGATGCCCCAAAGCCTCCCAGCCCCAATTCTGCCCAGATTTGTCACGAGCTGCCTCCAATGCCCAGAGGAAGGAAAAGAGAGAAAGTGGCTGCAGAGCTCTCTTGTGCACAGCTACAGTTGCACTAATGCCGATATTCTGGGCTCACGATACCTTGATCCAACACGCTCTACTGCATCTGTTACCTGGGTAGAAATCTGGCTGGATCGCCAGGCCCAAGGAGTGCTGGGCAATGGAGCCACATCCAGGGGTGTCCCCAGGGTTCAGGATTGGGGCCAGGGCAGTTCAGTCTCTTTCTTGTTGACCTGGACGAGGCCATCGTGGGCACCCTCAGTCAATTGCCAGGTGAACCCAGGCTGGCTGGGAGTGTGGCTGTGCTGCAGGGCAGGAAGCTCTGCAGAAGGATCTGCACAGGCTGGAGCCATTGGCCCAAGACAATGGGATGAGGTTCCCCAAGGCCAAGGGCTGGCTCCTGCCCTGGGCTCACAACCACCCCAAATCCCTGACTGTGGCCTGCCCCTGATCCCCACAACCTGTCCTGTTTCCTTCATCCCTGCAGTGCCAGACACTTTCTGGGACAGGGGAGCTTTGCTCTGGGGATGGAGGGAGGTGCAAGTGCCACCCCTGCAGTGGGAATCACAACTCATCAGGTTTGTGTTCTTTGGGGGTCAGGAACTGGTGAGACTCAGAATCATAGATAGGTTTCTCTTCATGGCCAACAAAAACAAATATAACAATGATATAATTCCATAAACATCACAATTTCTCCTCAGCTCTGTGCAATGTCAAAGCAGTATTTGATGTGTCCAATGTGGGAGGATAGTTTGTAGGGATAGTGCAGAAGGCAATCTTTCCCGATGAATTACAGCCGTACTGATTGCTGGGAAATGAAAACAGCCTTGCCTGCATAATGAGGATGGGTATTCTGAAAGTGTGGGCTAACTAGTGAAGGATCAATTACTGATGCAGTTAGAGCTTGAGACCCAGAGTCTGCTGCAGTTTGGGATGGAGTCTGCAGGCTGTGCTGTGAGGGGGAAGTTGTTGTGGAAGGGACAAACAAGGTAAGATGCTGTGTGAGGGACACACAGGGTTAGGTGTCCGCCTAGGGGACAGGTTGGGGTCAACCTGTCTTGCAGAAGGAAATTTAGAGAGAGGAGAGAAGAAGTCAGTGCTGTGTGGAGCTCCACATGAGGAAAGGGTCAGAGTTGGCTGAAAGAAATAATGAGAAGTATTTAATAAAGTGTTGATGCTTGGTTAGCAACCAATGGACATGGCTCAGCTGAGGCCTTATTAGCAGGCCATGAAAATGGCTTGTCTGAGGGTTCAGTGCAACAATCTAGCTGCTAAACTGCACGTATTAAAAAGGTCAGGCTATAACAGCCTATTCATAAAATTGATACTACTGCAGCTAGAATATAAGAGAGAAGGAAGAGATGGATAGTTTGTTGCTACATAGAGGATAGGTGCAGTAGGTTTGCTGCTAAAAAGCACATATACAGACTTAGCTAAAAAAGTAGAAGGGGTGGTCTTCTCATCCTTGCAAGAGCCAATAGTAGGAGAAGTATATGTACCTAAAACAAATGAAAGTATGCCAAATATGCATTAGTCATTATATTTTGGATTATAAATGTAGATGGTGTCTTCAATAAATTGAACTATGCTTTATCAATCACACTGATTGGTTGCATATTTCCCTCGCCGAAGCTTCTCCGCAAGTGGCATCCAGAACAGGGACCTTGAAGCTCTGCCACTCTGCACTGACCCACCGCCGGAGGTAAGCGAGCTGGCAAGCACCAAGTAGCAGCGCTTGGAGGGCAGGGATCTCTGTATGCTGGCATACAAATGGATCCCGTGCCTGAGCCGCTCCCGATAAAGGAAGCTCGCCGTCCCGGTTACGCCACCTATCAAAGGCTGCCATGCGCACACGTTAGCAGGCAATTGGATTTGATTGCTGGACTGCCCCTTTCGTTCTTTTGTAAAAAGGGAGGGATATGGATAAGCAAGCATCATATTATTTATTTAAATGCTTTTTAGAAAAGCGAAAGGTAGAACTTGATCTTAATAAAAATTTGCCCAAGGTGTTAAACTATGCTAAAGAACAGGGCTTTTTTACCAACCCAGATGACTTTTTCAAAATTGAGGAGTGGCAAAATCTAGGAGATTGTTTGTATAGAGCAGTTATTGATAAGGATAAGGTAGCAAAACAGTTGTCTCAACCCTAGTGCATCATAATTGCTTAGAGGCATATAAGGCAGAGAAAAATATTGCTGCTGTTGCCTCTATGCACTTGGATTGCAAACTGTCCACTATGCTGTCCATCACAGGACAAAATAAACCCCCTGCTGCACAGCCAGGGATGTATATTTTTGGAGGAGACAATCTTCCTCAAGCACTGACTACACAACAAGTTTTATTACCTCCTAAGTCTGCCTCTGAAGCAGTGCCCTCTGCCCCCCCCCCCCCCCGACCCCCCCCGCTGCTATCACAGCAGGAGGAGCTGCCCTCAAAGGAGACAGCTGAGTTAAAAAAGGAAGTGGCACATTACCATGATAATAAGGTGCCAAAAGGCAGATGTAAAATCAAGGGTAAAGTGGAATGGGGTGAGATTATGAAGGAAGCAATAGCAACTGGAGAAAGGGATTATGTGGCAAAATTACAGGAGCCACGTGTAACACAGCAAGCATTTCCAGTTGCATTTACCCCTACTGGGGAAAATAGAATGGAAACATCAATAACTCCTTTAGATTGGAAATTGTTATTGCAGCTTTGTAGTACAGTTAATGAAGCTGGCATGCATGGGGAACCAACAAAGCAAGTGTTTAATTATATTTGGGGATCAGGGTTATTGTTGCAAGAGGATATAAAAAATATTTTCAAATTATGATAAGCTCACAATTTATGTTACGGCAGGCTCACTTCCAAGGTCTTTGTCAACATACTGCACTTATTTGGAGAGCACAGGATGATCCGCTTCACGGGATCACATTAGAGCAGTTGGGGATTGGTCGATTTGCCACACCTGAGAGTCAAGCTCTGTTGGGACCAGATGTAGTAAAAGAGGCAATGCGGTTAGCTCGTGTTGAATATGATAAGGCTAGAACAGAACGAGGGGAATTACCATCTTATATGAACATTAAACAAGATCCACAGGAACCTTTTTCTAGTTTTGTTGACAAAATTACTGCAGCAACAGAAACATCAGGGGTACCTCTGTTTATGCAAGGAGCTCAACTTAAACAGTGTGTTACTCAAAATAGCAATTCTCGGGTAAAATCAGTGATAGCTACTTCACCCAGCAATTGGGAAGTAGTAGAGCTTTTAGAACGTATGAGTAAAATTCCTCAGGGAATTCAGGCTATGTTAGTTGAAGCTGTAAATATTTTGACATTAACCTTAAAAGAGGGGCAGTCTCAGATTCAAGCCTTTGCTGTTGCACTGGCACCACTAAAATCGCCTGACTCCCAGAGTGCTGGCAAGACTTGTTCAACCAGCAATTGCTTTAGATGAGGTCAGTCTGGCCATATATGCCGAGAGTGTTGGATTACAAATGTGTGGTGTCGAAACTGTCAGCTCGACTCTCATTCCACTGAAGTCTGCAGACGAAAGACATAAAACAGATGGACGAGCGAAAGGGGATGTGGCACCAGGACACCAACTGCGGCCCAAACCTCCCAAGCATTCCAGGTGGCCCCTCCCTACTCCCAGCCGGCAAACTCTGGCCAGCCACAAGAGGCAGCCTCGGCTTGGACTTTGCAGCCACAATAGACATTGTATTAAGGGATACAAAGCTGGTAAAAATCCCTACTGGAGTGTGTGGACTCTTAATGTTAAATGGACAACCTTATGGGGCTTTGTTGTTAGGTAGATCCTCAGCCACCTTACAGGGTTTGACTGTGGAACCTGGAGTTATCAATGCAGACTCTACAGGAGAAATCATGATTATGGTTCATACACGTTTTCCTCCTATTAGTATCCCTGCAGGAAGCCGTATAGCTCAACTGGTCCCACAGCAGCAACTGGTCAAGGAGGCACAAGGATCTGTGCAAGGAGCTGGTGAATTTGGATCTACAGGAGGCTTGGTACTACTGACCCTCACAATGGAACAACATCCGGTAGTGGAAATTATTTCACGGCATGGCTCTCAAGAAAAACAGCTTTGAGCCTTATTGGACACTGGTGCGGACATTACAATTATTGCCTGGCGTCAGTGGCCATCTAACTGGCCTCTACAAAACCGCTTGGAGGCAGTTGATGGGGTCGGTGGAGCAGGATGGGTCCAGAAAAGTTGTGAACAAGTGTCCATTGCTATTGAACAAAATGCAGTATCAACTCCGTACTGGAGTACAGGCATTAATCGGGCGAGATGTGCTTGCTCAAATGGGACTGGTGCTATGCATGGACAATGGCCCTTTTTAACGGCAGCCACTGCTTTGACTTCCCAACTGAGCAGTGGTCGCTAAAAAGGGAAAGTCTTGAGGAAGGCCACCTTTTAGTACAAAAACAACCACATCAGCGATTGATGGCAACACCACACAAACCCCGTCTGAAAATAGCTCCACACATCAAGAGAGAGAACTATCTGAGGGACTATCTAGCAGTACAGCTGCTGGTTCTCCAACTCCAGAGCCTTCTAAGGAAGAGGATTGAGTGGACAATCCTTTTTGATTTAGAGACACTTGCTCATCAGGAACCCTGAAAGGTTTGTGACCATACTGGACTTGGGAGAAGATGGTCTTTAAGCTGTGTTAAGGGATGTGGGAGTGGTGCTTGGGTGTAAATCTGTTGTGGAGGGTGTAAACAAAAACTTTGGGTACATCAATCATAGTTGTGGCAACCTGTATGCAGGCCATGTTTGTGGGTCCTCAATAGTAGTAGCTGGCAGAGAGACATTCAAAACGACACTGAGAATTACTCACAAGGAGCTGCTGAACTTGTTTTCGATAATCGGGAAAACAGATATATCGACTGTTAGTACGTTGCTGTCTTCTGCAGGCTATCAAACAGATTAAGTGCTACCTTGCTACAGTAGCACTCAGGGTCATCTGTTCTCGAGATATAGGCATTTTACGACACCATATTATAAGAGAGGAGGAGTGGGATGTTGCTGTTAAGAGGCTCCGACAACCTAATCTTGGGAGTAATAATTCTTAGCATCCTCCCAATACAGGCATGGGTACCAGTACAGGCCCCAGCACAACCTAAAACTAATATGTGGGTTACTTTGGCAAACAAAACTGGGCAAGATGCCATCTGCCTGTCCTTAGCATCACCAGGCAATCCTTTTTCCACCTATTTAATTGGCATACCTCTTGACACCTGGCCATGCCCCAGGGACATTCCAACCTGCAACACTACGGGTCCAAAAAATAATGTTGATTCTTGGGATCAATGTGTGCCTTACTTGGGGCATGCAGCATTAGAACCCCAAGAGTTGGAATTACTTGGGTCCATTGGAGCCGATGCCTGTGTGATCTTTAATTACTCTGGTAAGTCCTTACGACGACCAGGATTTAATTACACAGTGTTGGTAAATGCAACTCTCCCAGTATATCGGAACGCCTCACAGTGGTGTAATTATACCTCTTGCCAACATTTCAGTATCTGCCAATACACCTATTACCCTACCTTCAGGAACATTTTTGATTTGTGGAGATAGAGCTTGGCCAGATATACCATCCAGATTAAGAGGTGATGCATATACATTAGGAAGGCTTACTTTGCTTACACCCAATATATCAATGATCTTACAGGCCCATCAGAAACACCTTCGCACCAAAAGATTACCCATGCCTTTAAGCCTGACTGTCAGGATAATGTACAATTCTGGTGCACAGGAAAAATTGTTGCAGCATCTCTTTTTACTCCAGGCATAGCTAGTGCATGAGCTTTGGGCCAGCTTAATAAGCTTGGCTGCTGGCTAGCAAAACAGACCAATGCAACCTCTACAGGTCTTTCACAACTATTAACTGATGTTGATTTTGTTAGACATGCTACCTTAATAAACCAAGCAGCAATAGATTTTTTGCTTTTAACACAGGGCCATGGTTGTGAGGACTTTGAAGGGATGTGCTGTATGAACCTTTCTGACCATTCAGTCTCTATTCATGCACAGCTGAGCAGGCTGCAAGAGCTTACCAATTATTTGCAGAAAAACACTGGGTTATGATTGACTGATTGGTTGAAGTCCTTACATTTGGGGCCATGGTTAACTTCATTGCTTCAGCAATTTATTATAGTGGCAATAATTTTGGTGGTAGCCCTTTTGTTTATTCCTTGCATTTTACAATGTTTGCAGCGTAGTATGGAACGCATAGCAGAATCAGCTATGAACCGAGCTTTTATCGCACAAAATGAAAAAATAGGAATTCTTTAAGCAAGGAACGGACATGGCTCAGCTAAGGCCTTATTAGCAGGCCATGAAAATGGCTCGTCTGAGGATTCAGGGCAAGAATCTAGCTGCTAAACTGCATGTATTAGCAAGGTCAGGCTATAGCAGCCTATTCATAAAATTGATACTACTGCAGCTAGAGGATATGAGAGAAGGAAGAGATGGTTAGTTTGTTGCTATATAGAGGATAGATGCAGTAGGTTTGCTGCTAAAAAGCACGCATACAGACGTAGCTGAAAAAGTAGAAGGGGTCGTCATATCATGCTTGCAAGAGCCAAGAGTAGAAGAGGCGTATGTTCCTGAAACAAATGAAAGTATGCTAAATATGCTTAAGTCATTGTATTTTGGATTCTAAATATAGATGGTGCCTTCAATAAATCAAACTATGCTTTATCAATCACACTGATTGGTTGCATATTTCCCTCTCTGCAGTTCCTCCACATTATACCAGTTCAAACAAAAGCTATCTTCATCTTTGAAAACAGAGGTTTTTCTTCTTCTCTTTGCTGGGGGGCAGCAGGAATCTTCATCTCTCCTTTTTATTCAAACTTATGGGAACACAACTCTTTCCACATCTGCTCATTTCAGCACAAATGCCTCTGCTCATACCTGCAATTAAACCTGTAATCTCTATGTGCTATAGGGAAATGAGTCTCTTCTCCATAGGTTAAAAAAAGAGAAATTTCAGTCCATGACTCTCCTCTTTCCCTCATCTGGGGCCTGACTCTTCCCTTTGTCTGAGCTTGGTGTTTTCATACTATTTCTGTGCATATCTTCATCTTGGTCCTGTTCTTTCACTCAGGACAAAGAACAAAGTGTCTGCAAGTCTCATTCTGGGCAGTGAAAGAGTTAATATCTCACTCAGGCAGTGGCTGGAGCAATTGGGATGGAGCATTTCAGACCAGCTGGGACTGGGATGGGATCGCAAGGGCCCAGCCATAGAGCGGTGGTGGTTGTTCTGGCTGCATGGCTGTTTTCTGGTGTTTGCTGCATTCAATTCCAGCCATGGGCGGATGGGTTTCCCTTCCCCTGCCCAGCAGTGAAGGGTGAGTCCCTTGCCAGGACAAGCCCAGCTGTGTCTGCCCCAGGCTGCGCTGCCCAGGAGGGACCGGCCGCCCGGAGCCGCTCTCCCGGTGGGAAAATGCCCCGCGGACCAGGGCAGGGCAGGGTTTGAATGTCCCCTGGATGTTCTGCTGAGCCGCGGGGTTCCTGGCTGTGCCAGGGGGGAATCCAAGATCCTGGCAGCTGCGTGGGCCTCCCCTCCCCGTTTCTATTGGGGACCCTGCTGAAAACAGGGCCCAGAGTCAGAGCCCGGCCCTGGCCCAGGCCCGGCCAGGCCTGTGGGCTGCACGGAGGGGCCTGGGCCAGTGTTAACTGTACTGAGTCCAGAAGCAAAAGAGAACTTTCTCAGTGTTCCTTCACCTTTACATGTGTGTTTCACAAAGAACCTTTCTCATTGGTGTAATATGGGAATCCTTAAAATCAGAAGGTGCAAAAACACCAGGCCTCAGAGACTGCAGAACTGCAATTAGAGCTAAGCAGAAAGCATAAGGCATGTCAGCAGAAAAGTTCTATGACATGTAGAAAGCAAGGACAAATAGAGCAATGGTCTGTGTATTAACGCTTGGCTAGAATAATTCTCTAAGCTGCAGAAAAGTATATCTAGCAAGATATTAGGAAGGTCTAAGCTTAATAATGGAGTTCTGTGCATTGTATTTTAAGGCTTAGAAGTAGGTATTGTATTCAAAATTAGCAAGCATTGTTTTAACCAAAGGTACATGCACTTATAGTGGTTGGATGAAACTATTGTCATCACGCTTTTGCTTTTTGTGATTGGTCAAAAATCTTTCAAAGTGCATTGCAACATCACTATTCTCTGGCTGTTGCTGAGAGCATGAGCTGCTGGCATCTTCCTGCTGTTCCAACCTTGTAATGACACTGATGTTTGGGAGGAAAGAAAAAATAATAAAGCAGCTTGAGAGACGTTCCACAGCAGTCCCGTCTCATTCGTGATTCTGTGCATAAACCCCTGGCCTGCGTTAGTGTAACAGTGTTTCAACATTAAAAATCAGAGACCAATTGGTCATTGTCAGGTCCATGGGAGGCTGCCCAGGTCCTGGCTGAGAAAAATTTCAGGAAATCTTTACAAACCATCACAGCAGCCTAGAAGTAACAGGGTCCTTGGGTGAGAGATGATTGGATGGATTTGAACACATAGAAAGGATCCCAGCCAATGCATTGAACCCTAAGGGTAGATGCATTATTGGCCAGGGAAATGGTTGTGTTAAAACCCCAACCAATCACATGTGCTTATCTGGGACATTCAAACCCTTGATTAAGAAGAGTCCCAAAGAATAAAGAAAGATTTTGTCATATGGATCACTGAGGGTTCGTATGATCTCTGTCTCCCACCACCACCTGAATTGATGTAATAGGTGTGGTCAGTTGGAGTGTTCAGTTAGGTGGTCAGTGGGGGTGGTCAGTGGGGATGTGGTCAGTGGTTTGGTCACTGGGGTGTTGTCCGTGGGTTTGGTCAGTGAGTGAGGTCAGTGGGCCATGGCCATTGCAGCGGTCAGTGAGGTGTGGTTGGTGGGTGTTGCCAGTAAGTGTGGTCATTAAAGAGGGGAATGAAGTGTGGTCAGTGGTTGTGCTCATTGGAATGGGAAGTGAGTATGGCCAATAGGTGTGGTCAGTGTAAGTGGCTGGTGAGGTGTGGCCAGTGGGTGTGGTCAGTGGGTGTGGTCAGTGGTTGTGATAAATGGGGGTGTGGTGAGTTGGGTGGTCATTGGTGTGTGGTCAGTGGATGGGCTGAGTGGATGTGTTCAGTGGGTGTGCTCAGTGGAGGTATGGTCAGTTGAGTGGTAAGTGGGATGTACTCAGTGGGTGTGGTTAGTGGGGTGTGAGCATTTTGGCAATGGCTGCAGCCAGTCTGTGTGATCAGTGGTTTATGGCCAGTGGTTGTGGTCAGTGGTGGTGAGGTCAGTTGGGTTCTCAGTGGGTGTGGTCAGTGGGTGTGACCAGTGGGTGTTGTCATTGTGTGTGGGCAGTGGGATGTGATCAGTAGCTATGGTCAGCGGATGTGGTCAGTTGGGAGGTCGGTGGGGCTTGGTAACTGGGTCTGGTCAGTTGGGTAGTCAGTTGGTGTGGCCATGGGTAGTGGTCAATGGGTGCAGTCAGTGGCAGTGATCAGTGGGGTGTGGTCAAAGGGTGTGGTCATTAAGGGTAGCCTGCAGGGTAGTCAGTGGTTGTGGTCAGTGGTAGAGTGGTCAGAGGATGTGGTCAGTGTGGGTGGTCAGTGGGAGGTGGACAGTGGTGTGTGGGACAAGGGTATGGTCAGTGGTTGTGGTCAGTGGGTGTGGTCATTTCTCAGGACCATATGGTTGGGTCAGTGGGGTAGTCATTGTGTTTGGTCAGTGGGTGCCATCAGCGGGAGTGGAGAGTGGGGTGTGGGCATTGAGGTGGACAGTGGATATGGTCAGTTGGTGTGGTCAGTGGATGTGGCCAGTTTTTGCGGTTACTGGGGGTGGTCAGTGTTGTGTGGTCAGTCCGTACAGTTAGTGGGCATGGCCACTGGGGTTGTCAGTGGATGTGATCAATGGGTGTGGTGAGTCATGGCGTGGCTAGTTGGGTGGCCAGTGGATTGTGGTCAGTAGGAGTGGACTGTGGGTGTGGTCAGTGGGAGAATTCATTGGGGTGTGGCCAGTGGATGTGGTCAGTGGACTGTTGGCATTGGTGTCTTGGCAATGGGTGTGTTCACTGGGTGTAGTCAGCAGTTGTGATCAGTGGTGTGGTCAGTGGCATGGTCAGTGGGTTTGATCAGTAGGAGGTGGTCAGTGTTTGTTGTCAGTGGCAGAATGGTCAGTGGCAGTGTGGTCAGTTGCTATTCGGTGGATGTGGTCCGTGGGGTGTAGGCACTGGTGTCTTCATAGTGGGTGTGGTCAGAGCATCGTGGTCACTGGTTGTGGTTAGTTAGCATGAAGGGTGGGTGCAGTCAGTGGGTGCAGTCAGTGTGTGTGGTCAGTGGGGTGTGGTCACTGGTTTTGGGGAAAGGGTGTGGACAGTGGTGTGTAGGCAGTGGGTGTGCTCAATGGACTGCAGTTATTGGGGTGTGGTTAGCGGAGATGGTTTGTGAGTGTGTTCAGTGGGTGTGGTCACTAGCTGTGGTAAGTGGGTGTGGTCAGTGAATGTGGTCAATTGGGTAACGGGTGATGATTGCCAGTTGGGTGATCAGGGGATGTGGTCATTGGTGTGGTCAGTGGGTGTGGTTGGTGGGTTTGGTCAGTGAGGGATGGTCACTTGGTGTGGTCTTTGTGGGCAGTGGGGGTGATCAGTGGGGTGTGGTCAGTGGGTGAGGTCAGTGGGGGTGTGGTCACTTGGGTGGTCATTGCATTGTGGTCAGTGGGGTGACCATTGGGTCTGGTCAGTGCGGTGGTCAGTAGGTGTGATCAGTGGTTAGGGCCAGTGGGCAGTGGTCCTTGTGGTGGTCAGCGGGGTGTGATTAGTAGGTGTGGTCAGTGGGATGTGGACCTTGGTGTCTGGGCAGTGGGTGTGGTCAGTGGATATGTTCAGTGATGGGGGTGGCAAGTTGGGATGGCCAGCAGCATGTGGTCAGTCAGGGTATGGTCAGTTGGGTGGTCAGCTTGGTCATTTGGGTGGTCAGTGGCTTGTGGTCAGTGGGTATGGACAGTGAGAGTGGTCAGTGGGGGTGGTCAGTGGGTCCTGGTCAGTGTCTGTGGCCATTTGGGGTGGTCAGTGCTGGAAGTGTTGGAAGTGGGATGTGGTCAGTGGCTGTGGTCTGTGGTAGTGTGGTCAGTTGGGTTGTCACTGGGGGTGGCAAGTGCAGGTGGTCAAAAGGAGTGTGGTAAGCATTTCTAGCCAGAGGATTTGGTCAGATAGGTTGCCATTGGAGAGTGGTCAGTGGGTATGGTCAGTGGTTGGGGTCAGTGAATGTGGTCAATTCAGTAGTTGGATGGGGGTGGTCAGTTGGGTGGTCAGGGGATGTGGTTGTTGGTGCGGTCAGTGAAGGTATGGTCAGTTTGTCAGTGGAGTGTGGTCAGTGGGTGTGGGCATTGGTTTCTTGGATATGGGTGTTCTCAGTAGTTACGTGCATTTGGGGTGTGGTCAGTTTGGGGGTCATTGTGGTGTGGTCCATTGGTGTGTTCAGTGAGATGTGCTCAGTGGAGGTATGGTCATTAGGGCAGTGAGTAGCGTGTGGCCAGTGCCTATAGTCAGTGGGTGTGGCCAGTGAGTGTGGTCAGTGGGTGCAGTTTGTGGGGGTGGTCAGTGGATGTGGTCAGTGAGAGAACTCGGTGGGATGTGGTCAGTGGGTGTGGGCATTGGTGTCTTGGCAAAGGGTGTGGTCAGTGGGTGCAGTCAGTTGTTGTGGTCAATAGGTGTGGTCACTGGTTGTGGTCAGTAGGTATGGTCAGTGGACTATGGTCATTGAGGCGTGGTATGCAGAGGTGGTCTGTGAGTGTGTTTACTGGGTGTGGTCAGTGGTTGTGGTCAGTATGGGAGCTCAGTGAGGTCTTATCAGTGGGTGTTGCCATATGGGATGGTCAGTGGGAGTGGTCAGTAGGAGGTAGTCAGTGGTTTTGGTCAGTGGCAGTGTGGTCAGTTGGATGGTCAGTGGTTGTGGTCTGTGGAGTGTGCGCATTGGTGTCTTTGCAGTGGGTGTGTCCAGAGGGTTGTGGTCAGTAGGATGTGGTCAGTTAGTTGCGGTCAGTGGGGGTGGTCAGTGGGTACACTGAGTGTGGTCAGTGTGAGTGGTCAGTGGGTGTGTCCCTTTGGGGTGATGAATGAGAAGGTGCTTGGCCAAGGCGAAAGGAGGCTCCCTGTGTGCCCTGCTCCCCTCTCCCTGAGCTCCTGAGAGCTCTGCAGCCCCTGCTGCCATCCCATCTTCCCAGGCCAGCACAACAGCCCTGGCCTTGGGGCTCTCCAGAGCTGCTCCTGCTCCAGACCCAGGGCCCATCCCAGAGCTGGGGCAGCCACAAAGCTGTGCCCATTTCTGTTCATTCCTGCTCTGATGAGGATGGATCCTCTGCCACTTGGAGGATGCTGATGAATTTTACTTTTCCAGAGGCCTCCTCTTTCTTCAGCTCCTCAGTTCAGGAATTCAGTGACAAAGATTCATAAACTTTTGTTGAAAACACCAGAAAAAAAAAAAAAAGCCCCTGGGATTATTTCAGTTCTCAATTCTTCTGTGGTTAATGAGAAAGATTTCAGAAGTGTATTCCAAGTAAATATACTATATTGAAAACAATACAGAGAGAACAATTTTGTCCTGTTGTCTTTTCCTGTTTATAGATTGATATCAGCCATGTCCAATTGATAGTGACCCCCAGCATTTTCTAATGCAGTCTGAACTGATATGAAAATCAAGACCCTTCATGGCTGACATAACAATTGATCAGATTTTGTCCCCACACCCTTGCCACCATCTCCCTCGTCCCACCCCTAGAACTTTTATGGATCAGGGACAGAGTTGCCACCAGGAGCAGGGCAGTGATTCTTCCGCTGTGCTCAGCACTGGTTGGGCAGCACCTCGAGTGCTGTGTCCAGTTCTTGTCTACCAATTTAGGAGGGACCTGGAGGGGCTGGAGCATGTCCAGAGAAGGGTAACAAGGCTGGTGAGGGTTCTGGAACACAAGTCCTGTGAGGAGTGGCTGAGAGAGCTGGGGTTGTTTATCCTGGAGAAGAGGAGGCTCAGGGGACACCTCATCACTCTTTATAACTCCCTCACCAGAGAGTGCAGCCAGATGGGACTCAGGCTCTTTTCGCAAGGAATAGAAACAGGACAGGAGGACATAGCCTTAGGCTGCACCAGGGGAGGTTTAGGCTGGACATTAGGAAATATTCTTTACGAAGAGGGTGATTGGGCATTGCATTGGACTGCCCAGAGAGGTGGGTGAGTCACTGTACCTGGAGGTGTTTCAGGATAGACCCAGCTCTTGGTCCTGTTAAACCTCATCTTGTTGGATTTGGGCCCTGGATCCAGCCTAAGTCTCAAGGGAGGTTTGAATCCAGCTAACTTGGTGTCACCTGGGTAGCATGAGGCCCTAGAGTGTCACAATGGTCTTCATGATTCCATGAGGCCTCCCAGTGTCACAATATCCCTTTGGTTCCTTGGGAGCCCTTGGCATCACAAAGTCCCTCAGATCCTTGGGCTCCACAGTGTCAGCACAGTGAATCCTTGGTTCCATGAGGTCTCGCAGTCCAGCAATGCTCTCCTTGGTCCCATAGCCTCTTAGTCACCATGGTGTCAAACATGTTTCCTTCATTCTATGAGTCCCTGATGAGCGGCACTGGCCCCTTGGTTCCATGAGGCCTCCAAGTGCCACCATGAATTTCCTGGTGCTGCAGTATCACAATGGAGCCCTGGTTACACAAGATCCTACAGTGTCACCAGGGACCCTTGGTTCCATGGAGCACCACGGTGTCACAGTTGTTCCCTTAGTTCCAGGAGTCCTTGCAGTGGAACAATGGCCCCTTGATTCCATTGGCCCCAGGCTGTCACAAGGCTCTCCTTGGTTCTGCAGTGTCACAATGGCCCCTGGGTTCCACAAGGCCCTGCAGTGTCACAGTGGCCTCTGTGGTTCCACAAGGACCCAGCGTGTCACAATGGGCTCCTTGCTTCCATGCAACTCCACAGTATCACAGTGGCCCCTTGGCTCTGTGGTGCCATGTTGTACAGAGTGTCACTCTGGTCCTCTCTGTTCCACAAGGATCTGCAGTGTCACAATGGCCCCTTGCTTCCCCAGGGCCCTGAAGTGTCACAATCATCACAGAATTACCCAGGCTGGAAAAGACCTTTGAGACCATCAAGTCCAACCTGTGACCCAACACTAGCTTGTCACCCAGATCATGTCACTCAGTGCCACATCCTGTCTGTGCTGAAACACTTCCAGGGACGATGACTCACCCACCTCCCTGGGCAGCCCATTCCAATGCCCAATCACCCTTTTTGTGAAGAATATTTCCCAGTGTCCAGCCTAAATCTCTCCTGGAGCAGCTTAAGGCTTTGTCCTCTTGTTCTGTGACTGTTTATGAAAAAAAGAGCCCAACACCAACTTGGCTGTACCCTCCTGTCAGGGTGTGATGAGGTCTCCCCTGAGCCTCTTTTTCTCCAGGATAAACAACCTCAGCTCCCTCATCCAGTCCTCACTGTCCTTTCATTCCAGACACTTCAACAGCCTTTTTGCCCTTCTCTGGACATTCCAGCCCCTCCATGTCCTTCCTAAATTGTTGGCCCAGGACTAGACACAGCACTCAAGTTGTTGCAGTATGTTTCAGTAAAATAAAAATATAAAATTAGTAGTGGTTATGGTAAGGACTGATCAAGTAGCTTAGGCCCTGAGTTGGCAAGAGTGAGGGGTATTCAGTTAAGTAAATTTATGTGTGTACCCAAGTAGAACTTGCTGAAACAGTAGAAATGTTACTCTCTTGAATAGTGCATTGTTTATCTACATGATGTATGTGACTTGTCTAGCCGAGTGTAACAATTTATTACTTAGAGGAATGTAGACAGATTAGGAGAACCTTGAGAAAATCATGTAGGGGTAGTGAAGTAAGAAAATCAAAGGATAAAGAAATTCTCCAAGAATGTATTTAAGCTCTGAGAAATTGTAATCTGGCGGGCTCTGACTTTGGACGCTAGTCCTCAGACCCCAGGGCCCTCAATAAAGCACTGCACTAAACAACCTAGTTGTTTCGTGTCTCTCTGTCGGGCAACAGTTTTCTGGCGACCGTGGCAGGACTCCGAGGGCTGCTGGGGCGGTTCATGTCCTGATCTACTCCACGCCGGCACCGAGTGATTCTCGGGGAGCCATCGGTTCGTGCCCGACCCCGCGCCTGTCGGACAACTGCAGGAGGTAAGCCCGAAGGTGCTTTATTCTCTGGTATTGGGTGCCTGCCCGTAAGACGAGGTAGTGGGCTTCGCTGGGTTGGGCTAAAGACGTCTTGGCAAAAGCCTCGGCGTCGGCTGTAAGACGCGGCGAAAGCTTCGCTGGTCCGGCACTTGCTCCCCCGCAGAGTCGGAGGGTGGCGAGTTTGGTTGGTTGGTCTGTCCTTGGTCTATCCTTATTCACCTGTCTAACTTTTCTTTCATTTCAATATTGTTGGGAATGATGCCGTTTAAAACCTTTAAGGCGTTTGTACAATCTAATGGAAAGGTTCAAAAAAATACTCCTTTGGGACGCTTACTAAAGAAATGGAAGGACGGGGGGTTTGCTGAGAAAGGGTTGACAAAAGGGAAATTAGTTGATTATTGTAACCATTGGTGGCCTCTGTATGCATCAGAAGGGGGGCCGGAGTGGCCATTAAATGGAACAATTGATAAAGGGAAAATAGTCCCTTTAATGCAATATTTAAAAGAAAATGGGAAATGGGATGAAATACCGTATTTGGATCTGTTTTATTACTTGGGAAGGAAGCCGGAATGGTTGAAGGAATGTGAAATATTAATGATTGGGCTGCAAAATGAAGGCATAGGGGAATGTGAAGGATGTAAGAAAAGGGGATTATGTATGGCTTGTGCAGTGAAAATGGATAAGAAAGAAAAGATATGTCTTTGTATGTGGCTGGTCCTTCTCACCAAGCTGGTCCCTCTGCCCCTTCTATGAGTAAGGGAGAACACAGGGAGAGTAATGAGGACGAGGAGGATGAGATCACGGAGTCCCCACGGACACCGAGATGCTCTCGGCTTTCAGTAGCCCTCCGTCCTCAGACGCCCTCCCTGGGTATCTCCCGTGAAGCCCAAAGAACTCCTCTGGCTTCCCGAACCCGCCAGGGTCGGAGAAATCAGACAGAGCCACAATTGACTGCCCCACTCCGAGAAGCGGTTGGACCCCAAGGGGAACATGTTTTAGTAAAGATCCCTTTTTCCCCCAGCGATTTGGTAATTTGGAAGCTATCGGCTGGAAGCTATAGGGAAGACCCAGAGAGAACTGCAGGGGTGGTGAAAATGGTTATTAGGACTCAGAATCCGGATTGGAATGATTTGCAGGTTTTGTTAGACACATTGATGGATTCTACAGAAAAGGACATGGTACTGAAAGCAGCTAAAGAAAAGGCTAGAGAGGACATTCGGACTCAGAGGATAGTGGGATTGTCGGTGAATGGGGTGGTACCCCACGATGATCCAGGGTGGGACCTGAACACAGGGGAAGGATACCGTAGGCTGCAGCGGTTTCAAGAATTAGTAATAGAGGGAGTCAGGAGTGGGATGCCAAAAACACTGAATTGGTCTAAATTGTACTCAGTTAACCAGGAGAAAAATGAATCTCCTTCTGCCTTTTTGGAAAGACTAAAAGATGTGGCTAGGAGATATACTAGCCTGGATGTGGAATCAGAAGCAGGGCACTTACAGATAGCTTTGTTATTTACTGGGCGGTCTCAGGACGATATTAGGAAAAAGCTACAGAAGCTAGAAGGGGAAGACACAAGCAGATTAAAAAAATTATTAGAAACAGCCTGGAAAGTGTACAATAATAGAGAAAAGGAAACAGCAAAACGTCAGCAAGCCAGTATTTTAGCATTAATGCAACAAGCAGGAGGGCAATGTGGTAGGGGAAGAGGATACAGAGGACGGGGTTGAGGAGGACCTGGCGGTAGAGGTAGAGGATTTTATCAAGGTAATGGGAATAGTGGTGGTTTTGTGGATGGAAGGTTAGACCCGAATCAGTGTGCGTTTTGTAAGCAGATGGGGCATTGGAAAAATGAATGTCTGGCCAAAGGGGGGGTCGGGAGGGGAGTGAACAGGAACACTAATGGTTTCCCTAGTTACCCTCTTACACCAGCAGATGCCGCTCAAGCCCAAATAATGATGATGGGAAGTTATCAGAACCAAAATCAGAGCTGACTAGACCAGGATCTTAAGGTTAGAATTAGGGTAGAAGGAGAGGATCAAATATTTAGAGTAGACACTGGGGCTGTGCACTCAGTTTTGAATAAAGGGTTAGGACCACTGAGTGATACTACCGTACAGATAGTTGGAGCTACTGGGCAGGTAGAGGAACGGCCCTTTTTGCAACCTATGAGCTTGAAATTTGGGAGGAAGGAATTGGATCATCGATTTTTATATATGCCAAATTGCCCAGAACCGTTGTTTGGAAGGGATTTGTTATCTATATTGAATGCCAGAATTATATTTGAGAATGGTCGGGTTAAATTAGAAATTCCGGATGAAGAGATTGGGAACATTTTCATGGTTAGTGAAGTAGATCCTCTACCCATTCCGGTACAGATAGAACAAGCAGTAGTGCCTTGAGTATGGGAAACGGGGGTACCGGGAAAATCAAAGGCGGCACCCCCTGCAATTGTAGAATTAAAAGAGGGAGCAAAACCTGTGAGGGTATGGCAGTATCCTATTAAATTAGATGCCAAACAAGGAATAGCCCCAATGATTTCTCAATATACAACTCTTGGGTTATTGAAGGAGTCTGAGTCTGAATATAATACCCCAATTTTTCCAGTAAGAAAACCCAATGGTAAATATAGATTAGTACAGGATTTAAGAGCAATTAATGAGATAGTAAAGGACATTCACCCGGTGGTTGCCAATCCCTATACCCTGTTAACATCCATGTCAGAGAAATTTAAATGGTTTACGGTGATTGACTTGAAAGATGCCTTCTTCTGCATCCCATTGGCGGAAGAAAGTATGAAGTACTTCACCTTTGAATGGGAAGATCCTGCGATAGGATGGAAAAGACATCTCACGTGGACCCAACTTCCTCAAGGATTTAAGAACAGCCCCGAAATCTTTGGTAATCAACTCGCCAAGGAATTAGAGGAGTGGAAGACTACGCAGGTAAAAGAGTCTTCTTTTTCTTACATGGTATTACAATATGTGGATGACATACTAGTGGCTACAGAAGGAAAAGAAAAATGTACCTTTTTGACAATTGCCTTACTAAACATGTTAGGACAAGCAGGATATCGAGCCTCAAAGGAAAAGGTGCAGTTAGTACGAGAAAGTGTGCTATATTTAGAATGTGAGCTAACTCAGGGACAACGCTGGCTAGGCGTGAATAGAGTAGAAGCTCTATCCCACTTCCAAGAAATCATCAAGAATTGAGATCATTTTTAGGCATGGTTGGGTGGTGTAGACTATGGATATTGAATTTTGGACTGATGGCTCGACCATTGTATGAAGCTTTGAAAGATCAACAGTTGGAATCGACCTCCTCTCGGAAAAAGGCTTTCCAGGATCTGAAGCAAGCCCTAAAAGAGGCGCCGGCTCTGGGTTTGCCAGATTTGAACAAACCCTTTCAACTGTATGTAAATGAAAGACAGCGGCTGACGATTGGGGTATTGACTCAGAGGTTGGGGTCCTGGAAGAGGCCGGTGAGGTATTTTTCAAAGCAGTTGGATTCTGTAAGTGCCGAGTGGCCATCCTGCTTGAGGGCTGTAGCAGCAACAGTGCTGCTGATACAAGAAGCTCGAAAACTCACATTGAGGGGAAAAATGACTGTGTATGTTCCTCATATGGTGTTAACAGTGTTAGAACAAAAAGGACCACATTGGCTATCATCCAGCCGAATGTTGCAGTATCAGGCAATATTGAGAGAGCAGGATGATGTAGAATTAGAAACTACTAACCATGTAAATCCAGCAGAGTTTCTTCACAGTGAGGCGAAAGAAAAAGAACTTACACATGATTGCGTTGAAGTAATTGAACAAGTATACTCCAGCTGGCCGGACTTAAAGGATACACCATTGGAAACAGCAGACTGGGAGTTGTTTACCGATGGATCCAGCTTTATGGAAAACGGTACTAGGTATGCTGGGTATGCAGTGGTCACAGTTTCACAGGTAATAGAGGCCAAAGCCTTGCCTCCCGGAACATCAGCACAAAAAGCGGAAATTATTGGACTGACCTGAGCCTTAATTTTAAGCACAGGAAAGAAAGCGAATATTTGGACTGATTTGGAAATATGCTTTCGGAGTGGTACACATTCATGGTGCACTGTGGAAAGAAAGAGGGCTGCTTAATTCACAGGGGACTTTAATAAAACATTGTGAAGAAGTTTTGGCCCTGCTTGATGCTGTGCACAGACCGGAGCAAATGGCAGTAATGCATGTACGAGGACATCAAAAGGAAGAAGGAAAGATATTCGATGGTAACCGTTTGGCAGATTACACGGCACGAGATGTGGCTCAGCAGGTTTGGACTCAGATGGCTTTAATACCTGTTAAGGTAAATCCTATAACACCTTATTTAAATCAACAGCCGCAGTACACCCCTGAGGATGAAAAATTGGCACACTTGCTCCGGGCCCAGAAGAACACTATGGGATGGTATGTAACCCTTACAGGACAAGTAGTGGCACCCGGAAATATCATGAAAGTCATTTTAACCACAGAACACAATAAATGCCATTGGGGTGCAGAGGTATTGGTGAAATTTCTGAAAAACGACATAATCTCTAACCGGATGCTAACATTGGCAAAGTGGGTGAATGCAATGTGCTCAGTTTGTTTGAAAAACAATCCCGTGGTGAGAAAGCAAATTCAGTTAGGAAAATTGCAGGTAGGGCCGGAGCCAGGAGATTATTGGCAGATAGACTTTTCAGAATTGCCACGAGCACAGGGGTATAAGTACATACTGGCTTATATGTGCACATTTTTTTGATGGCCAGAAGCTTTTCCATGTAGAACCAATCAAGCTAAGGAGGTAGTTAAGACATTGTTGAGGGAAATTATTCCGAGATTCGGGGTTCCACTAGGGCTATCATCAGACAGGGGGCCACATTTCATTGCCACCACAGTACAGGAAGTAGCTCGAATGTTAGATATAACCTGGAATTTACACACACCATGGAGACCTCAATCATGTGGACAAGTAGAGAGAATGAATCAGACCTTAAAAGGGCAAATTAGAAAAATCTGTCAGGAAGCCAAATTACAGTGGCCGCAAGCGTTACCACTAGCTCTACTAAGAATTAGAATCAAGCCACGAGAGAAGGTGGGAGTAAGTCCATACGAAATATTGTATGGCAAACCATATCATGCAAACACTCTGAAAGGCAATTTACACATAACAGGGGACCAGGTAGTTTTCAATTACATCATTTCTCTTCATAGAATTCTTAGTTCTCTGTGAGGGGCTTTGCAGTGGAACAGACTGCTTCCTCTAGAGAATCCTGTCCATGACATTCAACCTGGAGACAATGTGTACATAAAAAACTGGTCAACGGAACCACTGAGGGAAACATGGGACGGCCCGCATCTGGTAATCTTGATAACCTTTACAGCAATCAAGGTGGCAGGAATCGACAACTGGATACATTACACTCGAGCCAAGAAGGTTCCTACTCAATGGGAAACTCAAATCATGTCCCTGACGCGTTTGAAAATACGGGCCATACCAAACTGTTAATTACTGCTTTGTTAGTGATGTTGAGATCTTTGTCTACTCATGGAATGGTAATTGTTTCAGAACCGATGGTTGGAGCGATGGAAGGGATGAACGTGAATTTGACCTGTGAGATCCGAGATGACCAGAAAATTGGAGCTGAGGAAATTACAGCATATTGGAAAAAGGGGGGTAAAGACTGTAAAGGTGATATTGTCACAGTTTGGGATAGAGATACACACACTGGTAATACTACTTTGATGACAACAAATGTAACGACAGATGAGACAGATCTGTTCACATGTTTAGTAGTGGTACGAGGCAGTTTCGATTACAAGCAAATTAGACTTAAGGGAGAAAAGTGGGGGAGCAATATTAGCAAGATAGTAGTTTCCCCTTTCAAGGCCAAGGTTGATATGTGGGATGGACCTCCTTTAAGGATCAATTGCACATGGACAATGAAAAGATCAGTGGACAATAATATTCAGTTACTTGGTGGAAATGGGAGAAGGAGGCTGCGCAATGGACAAAACCTATAGGATAAACAAATGTGGTGATAAGTGAATTTGCAGAAATAAGTTGGTTAAATAATACTTGAGCAAAATTGGGGTCATCTGAGGGAAGTTATATTTGTGTAATAATATGTGGTTGGTATACAAACTATGGAAAAAGGGAAGTAGTAGGGACAACCCATTTAGGACTGGGAGTGAGACCAACACATGGAATATACCGAGCAGAATGAGGAGTTCTGATAAGTTTGGAATGTAAGGTGAGGGCTGGAATTGAATTCACAGAATTCGGATGGTGGTTCAGGAAGGGTAACCTTCCCCAAAGTAGCAAACATCACGCTGAAAGGAGAAAGCTAGGACATTCCCCTACTTTAGTCATACAAGACGTACAAGAAAGTGATGAAGGAACTTATTGGTGCTGGGTAGCAAAAGAGGCTTGGTGGGCTCACTCAAGGGCCATGGTAAGGTTAACAAAGGGACACATTCAACCGTGAAGGGTAAGGGAAACATCAAACAACACAGAAATTGAACTCCCAGGGTTTAGACGGGGTGAAGACCAAGAGAATTTAATTGTAAGATTAATTAGATTTTGGGATGGTTCAAAATGTATCCAAAATTACAGCCTGTTTGCCTTTACCACAAGCCGCAAGTGAACCCATTCTATAGGGAAGAATACCTATTACGGAAATGCCAAATGCTTTTGCTAATATAACATGGAACTGCAAGATGGTACCGAATGAAATTGTTGAATGGATAAAAGTATGTACTATTTTATTTCAACAGTTAACTCAAAAACAATCTGAACAGTTACCAGGATATTTTACTTGGGTTAATGATCCTAAGGTGGCCGGAAATTGCATGGTAACAGGAACAGTAATGCCGCCGTGTGTAAAAAGTATAATACACAGGAAAAGGGTAATAAAGGAAGAAGTGTGTGAAAATCATACACGGGTTGCTACCTCTGAAGAATGGGAAACAGTTTGGGGACCAAGCTTGTTAGAAACCTATAGTTACATTGATACAGTTAAATGGTGGATCCAGTGGATGGGGAAAGTTAATCAGACACACAAAGGTTTAACTATGCTACATTCTACGCAGAGACAACTCAGACAGCAGAAGGAAAATTGGAATTGTACAAAAATAAACACTTGTGACACTCCGGAATTAGAAACTGGACTGATGCCTGTAAGGATGCTGTTAAAATTAGGATGTGAGTGTAGAGGATATAACCATTCTATGACAGGAACTGCCAGTCAGAAGGACATAAATTGCAAGACTACCACGGTAAGGAGTCCAGGGAATTCAGTATGGGTATTAGGACATGGTTTGTGGACAACTCATATGCCAGTAGATGGGCCAGTTACCCAAATCATGTTAGGAATCCCAACATTATGTCCCTTCTGGAAACAATCTAAATTAAAACTACAAATGACAAGGCACAAGAGGGAAGCAGAAAATGAGGAAGATCAATGGCATGAACCTGACAGTGGAGTAAAGTTTGGTTGGGCGTTAGAATCCTTGTTTGCTCAAATTGCCTCTTACAGGAATAGAGAAATGATCTATCGATTGATGGGACAAACAGAAAGATTAGCAGCCGCCACCAAGAAGGGTTTTAGGGATTTAAATCTCCAGCTGCAAGCTACAACTCGTATGACTATACAGAATAGGATGGCTTTAGATTTGTTGTTGTTAAAGGAACATGGAGTGTGTGGATATTTAAGCAATAAAATAGACCATTGTTGTATCCATATCCCAAATGTGACAGTTGACATAGAGAAAGATATTTCTCAATTGGAAAGTGTGGAAGGAAAAATTAAAGATTTGGAAAAAGAGGCAGAGCACAATTGGGTTGGTGCTCAGTTTCAGTCATTAGGGCTCCAACTTTCTGGATGGATCTCATCAGTGATACAATATGTAATTATGATTGTAATTGTGGTACTTATTGTCGCTGGAGTGTTTAAGTGCATTACAGGTGTAATTACCAAGGAGCGATTGCATACTAGAAGACTGCTCAGCGGCGTCACCCATGCTCCAGTGACACCACCTCCGCCATATAAGGACACGGTGCAATTTGTCCAATCTCCAGATGAAGATCGAGTGAATATTTGAGCATCCCTGCAAAGGAGATTGAGTGATGCTCAAAAGGAGGGAGTTGTTGCAGTGTGCTGTAGTAAATAAGAATAAAAGAGTTAGTAGTATTTATGCTAAGGACTGATCAAGTATCTTAGGCCCTGAATTGGCAAAAGTGAGGGGTATTCAGTTAAGTAAATTTATGTGTGTACCCAAGTAGAACTTGCTGAAACAGTAGAAATGTTACTCTCTTAAATAGTGCATTGTTTATCTACATGATGTATGTGACTTATCTAGCTGAGTGTAACAATTTATTACTTAAAAAATGTGGATAGATTAGAAGAACCTTGAGAAAATCACATAGGGGTAGTGAAACAAGAAGATCAAAGGATGAAAAAGTCCTCCAAGAAATGTATTTAAACCCTGAGGAATTGTAACTAAGGGGGCTCTGACTTTGGACGCTAGTCCTCAGACCCCAGGGCCCTCAATAAAGCACCGCACTAAACAACTCTGTTGTTTCGTGTCTCTCTGTCGGGCAACAGTACCAAGGGTCCATTGTTACACTGTGGGGGGCTCAGGAAACCAAAGGACCATTGAGACATTGCAGGGCCTCATGGAACAATGGAGATTATTATGAAACAGAATCACAGAATTAACAAGGTTGGAAAAGACCTTGGAGATCATCAAGTCAAACCTATGACCTAATGTCACCTCATTAACTTAATCATGGCTTTGAGTGACCCAGCCTGTCTCTTTTGAAATGCCTCCAAGGACGGTGACTCCACCCCTCTCTGGGCAGAAGATTCCAGTACCCAATCACTGCTTCAGTGAAGGTTTTTCTTGGTGTCAAACCTATACTGCACCTGGCTCATCTTAAGACAGAGTCTCGTTCTGTCAGTGTTTGTTCAGTAGATGAGACTGACCCCCACCTGGCTGCAGCCTCTTTTCAGGTGATTGTGGAGAGTCTCACTAGAGACCATTGTAGCCATTGGGGCCATTGTAGCACAGCAGGGCCTCATGGAATCAAGGGGAGCACAGTGACAGTGTGGGGCTCCATGGGACGATGGGGCCATTCTGACACCGTGGAACCAAGGAGACCTTTATTATGATGCCTTAAGTTCTGAGTTTTCTGTTCTGCTTGGGTATGCTTTTCCATTTTTCTTAGGGTGATGAAGACAAAACAGTCTGATTCCAGCTATTGATTCAAGGACAGTTTCTTCAAACTCCAGGCCCTAAGAATAAACAATGTGAAAGGAGAAAGGTGGACCAGCCCGGAGGTGAGGAGGATGACACCTTACAATTTGAGATTTAATTGGATGGTCGACTCCAAAGGGAGTGTGCAAATGGACTGAAATCTATAAAAATGTGAAATCATGTGACCAAGCCGTCTTTTACTTCCACCTTGGAGCCATCAGGCAGGGCAGGGGCCACACTGTGGCACTGGTACTACCAGGGTATGGCCTTTGAAGGCCTCTCAATAAATACACATTTTATTTCCCTTAACTCTGTGTGATCTCTGTTCCAGCTCCTAATGGCAACAGTTGCACTACAGGGCAGGAGAAGGAGACCCTTCTACCATTTTGAGCCCTCATGAAACCAAGGGTCCATTGAGATACTGTGGTATGGGAAATGCAGGCATGGAGAGCTCTCAGGGCCTTCTGCATACAGGCTCAGAGATAGAAATGGATACAAGGTTTGACTTAAGACCTTGGAGAAGGTTTGGAGAATTAGAGCGTTAAAGTGAAACAGACATGAAACAAGAATATAAATTTGCAGTTTAAGTAAATACATATTTTAAGCAAACAGAAATATGTTTTTTATAAGCAACAGAATATGTAAAGGAAGATAGTAAAATATTTTAAAGTTTAGCTATAGGACCTGTTAGTTAGAGGTTTAAGATGCATCAATGTAATTTCGTGAAATATTATATAATTGGTTGAAAAATGACACATTGCAATAAAGCCACGGGAAGCAAAGCAATTAATGATTGGTTAGCAAACTTCATAGATTTTGCTAAAAAACTAACATAAGGCATTGTAACTAAGAATGAGGTGGCTTTTATACTATGGCATTTTATGTAACATCTTTAATGTCTCACCATTTTGTGAGACTGATCCCATAAAGCAATAAACCATCTTTTACAACATCTCTCAGTTGCTCCATCTCTTGTCATATTAACGTCCCAATAGGGATCTTTCAGACACCAGGTCCCCCCACTAGAAATCAATAGAGATTTAGGGGCATTGGGTCTACCCCATTGAAGTCAATAAGGATTTAGAGCAAGCAGGTTTACCCCATTAAAGTCAGTGGGGATTTTTTGGAAATTTGAGGATGAAATGGGGAAATTTGGGTAAAATTCAAGGAAATCTTTGGCTTAATTCTGGGAATTTCCACTCCAGGATCACAGTGCTGATGCTCTGGAAGTCCTGGATGAATTCCTGGAAGCCAATCCTGAATCCCTGATTCCTCACCTGTGGCCCATGCTGGAGCTGTGCCTTCAGGTAAGCCCAAAAATCTCCATTTTCAGCCCAAAATCCGGGAATTCTGAGCCTAGAATTGGGACTTTTTGCGGGGGTGCGGAGACACTTGCGGAGGAACAGCGAGGGGATTAGCCAGACAATCAAAGTGACTGATAAAGCCTAATCCAACTTTATTGAGAGCATCAGAGAGTTTTATAGCCCAAAATAGCATAAATCAGCATTATTCATATTAGTACAATCTTATTGGTTTTTACTATGTACGCCTTCTCTTATTATTGGTTATTGCAAGTGTGAGATAATCACGCCTACTGAATTTCTAGCCAAAAAGCATACGTGCTATCCCGCTGCTCCTACTTCCCTTATACTTATTGCTATATAGTATCCATCCCAGGGTTATACCTCGCTTGCTACGTGCTTCCCTGGAAGTTAAGGCCTTGATTGAACAATGGGCATATGTATTACTTATCGACTAACTCTGCAAATTATGCTAGCTGCATTGCTTTTGCAAAAGTCTCTTAAAAGCAAACACTGCTGCTCAGCAAAATCTGCTTAAGAGCAAGGCCTAGCTACTACTTAGCAGGAGCTGCTCTCCTGCAACAAGGCCTCAGCCGAGCCATATCCACAGTTGTGTCCATGGCTTTCTAACCAATTCTCAACAATTCCCCCTTTTTTATTTTGTGCAAGAAAAGCATGACTCATGGCAGACTCTGCTATGCGTGTCATGCTTTTCTGCAAACATTGAAAAATGCACGGAACAAGCAGAAGTACAACCACAATTACAAGTGCAATTATTATAAGGTGCTGTAAAAGAGATGTCAGCCATGGCCCCAAATGTAATGACTTTAGCCAATCAGTTAAACCTAATCCAGTGTATTCTTGCAAGTGAGTAGTAAGCTGTTTCAAATCACTTATTTGTTTATGAATGGATACAGAATGATCAGAAAGGTTCATACAACACATTCCTTCAAAGTCTTCACATCCATGGCCTTGTGCTAAAAGCAAAAAATCTATAGCTGCTCGGTTTTGCAAAGTAGCATGATGAACAGAATCAACGTCAGTCAAAAGTTGTGATAGAGCTATAGAGGTAGCATTAGTCTGTTTTGCTAACCAACAGCCCAGTTTATCAAGTTGAGACAAAGCTCTTGCACTAGCAGCACCTGGAGTAAGAATAGATGCTGCTATAATTTGTGCAGTTGACCAAAATTTGACATTATCCTGACAGTCAGATTTGTAAGCATGAGCCAATCTTTTAATGCGAAGATGTCTTCGACGTGCCTGTAAAATCATTGACACATTAGGAGTAAACAAGGTAAGTCTTCCTAAGGTACATGGTCCTCCCCTCAATTTCGATGGTATGCCTGGCCAAGCTCTGTCCCCACAAATCAAAAACACACCTGGGGGCAAAGCAAAAGGAGTGTTTGTGGACTCTGAGATAGTAGCAGAAGTATAATTGCACCACAGTGAAGCATTTCGATACACTGAAAGAGATGCATTTACCAAAACTGTGTCTGGCTGATGTAAAGATTTTCTAGAGTAATTGAACATCACACATGCATCAGCTCGAACTGACCCCATCAATTCCAATTCTTGGGGTTCTAAAGATGCATGCCTTAAATATGGAACCCATAAGTCCCAAAAATTAACATTGTTCTTCGGATTTGAAATGTTACAGACTGAAAGTGCATCAGGACATGGCCAGGAATCAAGTGGGATACCAACCAAGCATGTAGAAAAAGGATTACCTGGTGTTGACAGAGACAGGCATATAGCATCTTGCCCAGTCTTATTTGCCAGGGTAACCTACACATTAGTTTTGGGTTGTGTTGGTATCCATGCTTCAGTCAGGATGAAAGAAGCGATTAGCATCTCTAAGATTACCATGCCTAGATTTAGGCTGAAGATGCCCCTTAATAACATCATCCCATTGATGTTCTGGTATACAACAGTGACGTGTAATATCTGGGATATCCCGAGAACAGACAGATTTTAGTACTACTGTAGCAGCAAACCACTCTATCTGTTGGATAGCAAACAAGAGACACCAACGTACTAACAATCGATACCTGTTCTTACAATTTTCAACAACATACCCTACAGTTACAAGAGAAGGTTGCTGGCGATCACATTGTTCACCTCCTGAGGAAAAATGAGTGTCAATTAATGCCAAAGCCTCTGGCTGCCAATTAGTATGTTGCAGCTTTTCAGTACAAATAAGACACACAGGTTGCCCTAAGTGTGTTTGATGTAACCAACACTTTTCCTTACATGTACCACATTTTATCAATACCCATGCACCTCTCTTACATTTTTTATTACAGCTTAAACATTGTCTCTTTCCCAGTCCAATTTGATCAGCAAATAATGAAGGTTGGTAAATAGCAAACTCTTCCAAATCAGAAAGAGTTGACCACTTAATAGTCCTCTTCAGAAGAGTCTCGAGTTGTTGGACCAAGGGTTGTACTGCCAGATGACCCCTCAGTCGCTCTTTCTCTTCTTCTTCCTCTTCTTCCTGGGTCTGAGGTGGAGGAGGTGCAGCCTCTGTCATCAATCACTGGATGAATCCATTTGCTGGGTGCCCAAATAAGTTCTGTGGGAGCAATAACACACACGTAACCTCTACCCATATATTGTACCTCAGCAGGTCCTTGCGTCCTAGGTTGCACAGATGTAAAAAGCCATTCCAAAACAAGTGTCTGATGATCCGCTGTGAGCTGTGTGAGAGCACCCATGAGGTGATCTTTACCCTGTAAAATAATAATGTCAATGGGTACATCCTCCACTCTCCAAGAAACAGCTCTTTCAGAGATAATTGTAGCCAGTTTTTGCAAAATCCATGTCCAACCCCTTCAACTGCCTCCAGACGATTTTGCAGTGACCAATCACATGGCCAGTGACGCTTAGCAACAATGGTAATGTCAGCACCTGTATCCAATAAGGCTCGAAGTCGCCTTTTCTGTTGAGCAAAATGTAATATAGCCTCCACAACAGGGCGCTGATCCATTGTAAGAGTAATACCAAACCTCCTGTAGATCCAAATCCACCAGTTCCTCGCAGTGGTCCTTGGGCCTCCTTAATCAGCTGCTGTTGTGGAATCAGCTGAGCTATGCGGCTTCCTGCAGGAATACTGATAGGAGGAAAACGTGTATGAACCATAATCATAATTTCACCTGTATAATCCACATCGATAACTCCAGGTTCAACAGTTAGTCCTTGTAAAATAGTTGAAGATCGTCCCAATAATAAAGCTCCATAAGATTGTCCATTTAAAATTAAAGCTCCACAAACCCCAGTAGGAACCTTTAAAGGTTTAGAGTCTTTAAGTACAATGTCTATTGCGGTTGCCAAGTCCAGGCTGAGGCTCCCTCTTTGTGGCTGGCTGAAGTTCACCGGCAGGGAGCAAGGAACCTGTTGCGGTGGCTGGCTGACGTTTGCAGGCAGGGAACAAGGAGGGGCTACCGGAGGCACTTGGGTGACTTGGTACGCAGTCGGTGTCTTCGCGCCGCATCCCCTCACGCTCATCTGTGGAATGTGAGTTATGCTGACAGATACAGCACCAAACATTTGTAATTTGACAGTCTCGTCGTATGTGGCCATTCCGCCCACATCGAAAACACCTCACATTGGAGTGAGACTTGTCAGCAGTCTGAAATTTATGTGGCTTTAATGGCTCAACCGCAGCAACAGCAAAAGCTTGATCCTGAGACTGCCTGCCTTTTAGAGTTAATGTTAAATCCTTAACAGCCTCAACTAACATAGCTTGAGTTCCTTGTGGAATTTTACTCATATGATCTAACAAATCCACTACAGTCCAATCACCTGATAATGTAGCTATTATCGATCTTACTTGCACATTGCTATTTTGTATAACACATTCCTTAAGCTGTGGCCCCTGCATATATTGAGGTACTCCTGCTCTCTCTATTGCAGCAGTAAGCTTGTCCACAAAACTAGAAAATTACTCCTGTGGACCTTGTCTAATATGCATATAGGATGGTAATTCTCCTCTCTCAGTTCTAACTAAATCATATGCAGCCCTAGCTAATCGCATTGCCTCCTTTACTATATCTGGGCCCAATAATGCTTGGGCGTCTATCCTGGCAAATTGACCTATTCCCATAAATCTGTCCATTGTGACCCCCCTAAGTGGGACATTAGGTGCCCTTTCAATATGTGCAGCCTCTTTGCATAAAGCTTGAAAATGAGCCTGCCATAGCATAAACTGTGATTGTGTCATAATTAGTTTAAAAACATTTTTCATGTCCTCTTGTAACAATAGTTCTGAACCCCAAATATAATTAAGCACTTGTTTTGTAGGCTCCCCGTGTATTCCTGCCTCATTTACTGTACTATGTAATTGCATTAACAACTTCCAATCCAAAGGAGCTATTGTTACCTGCATGCCTTCTGCAGTAGGAGAATATGTAACCGGAAATGCCTGCTGCTTAACTATCGAGTCTCCCTGTAATTTTGCAACAAAATTTTGGTCCCCAGCTGCTATTGCTTCCCCCATGATTTTATTCCAATCTCTAGCCTCAATTTCTACTTTTATCTTTGCTTTTTCCTCAACTTCCTTATCTGAAACTTGCTCAGTTTACTGTTTCCTTATGTCCATGGGAGAGGCAGAGGGCTCTGCTACAGAAGGAGACTGAACAGCTGCGTTAGAAACAGATTTTTGTGGCATTGTAAATTGTGACAGAGTTGGTGGATCTGGAAGATTATTTTTGTCAAAAAACATACATACCAGCTTGTGCAGCTCGCTCTGCAGCAAGAGGTTTACCATCTAAACTGTACGGACGCAACAGCAGCAATTTTTTTCTCAGCCTGATATGCTTCTAAAGAGTTAAAGATAGCCTGCCAAGGCTGAACTAGCCTTTTAGCCATCTTATCTTTCTGAATGACCTCCCAAGCTAAACAATCTCCTAGTTTTTTCCACTCCTCAACTGTAAAAAGCTCCTCAGGAGCAATAAAAAATCCTTTCTCCCTAGCATAGTCTAATAACTTTAATAAGTCCTTCTTATAATCTATTTCCACCTTTAGCTTTTCTAAAAAGCATTTAAATAAATTAAAAGCCGCTTGTCCTGTCTGCTTAGCCATAATTTCCCCCTTTTTTGTTTTAGTTTTTTAAACTAACGAAGGGGGCAGCTCAGGAATCAAAACTTAATTTGCGTGTGCACGTTACATTGCAGCCTTTACCACAGTCGTGTGAACGCTGTACGGCGGCGTAATCGGGACGGCGAGCCTCCGGAATGTGGAGAACCAGGCACGGAAACCAGCAGTATGCCAGCATACAGGAATCTTTGCCCTCCAAGCGCTGCAACTTGGAGCTTCCCCACTCGCTTACCTCCAACGGTGCGGTGGAACGAGCCCTATGGTTAGAAGGCCTTAGGGTCGGAAGCCACTTGTTCAGGCACCACTGCGGGGGAGCAGAGCCGCTCGTGGAGGAATAGCGAGGGGATCAGCCAGACAATCAATGTGATTGATAAAGCATAATCCACTTTATTGAGAGCATCAGACAGTTTTATAGCCCAACATAGCATAAATCAGCATTATTCATATCAGTACAATCTTATTGGTTTTTACTATGTATGCCTTCTCTTATTATTGGTTATTGCAAGTGTGAGATAATCACGCCTACTGAATTTCTAGCCAAAAAGCATACGTGCTATCCTGCTGCTCCTACTTCCCTTATACTTATTGCTATATAGTATCCGTCCCAGGGTTATACCTCGCTTGCTACGTGCTTCCCTGGAAGTTAAGGCCTTGATTGAACAATGGACATATGTATTACTTATCGACTAACTCTGCAAATTATGCTAGCTGCATTGCTTTTGCAAAAGTCTCTTAAAAGCAAACACTGCTGCTCAGCAAAATCTGCTTAAGAGCAAGGCCTAGCTACTACTTAGCAGGAGCTGCTCTCCTGCAACAAGGCCTCAGCCGAGCCATATCCACAGTTGTGTCCATGGCTTTCTAACCAATTCTCAACAAGTAAAAACAAAGGAGAGCTCTCTCTCACTGCCCATCCATGCTGCAGACAACACAGTCAGGAGAAGGAAAGCTGAAGCTCTTATCTACAGATTTTGAAAGCAACTGCCTCAGACATTCCACTGCTTCTCCTTTTCCACCCACTTCACTCTCAAATCTTAAAGGTGTAAAACTTCTTTCTGGGCTAAACAGATGCATGGGGATACAATGCAGCATCATAAAGTCACCCCAGGACAAGATGTAAGCTGAGTTAAATGGTTTTAAGTGTTGTTCTTTTCCTAAGTTAAGTTTAATATAAGTTATAATCTAAGTTAAATACTCTTAAGTGTTATTCCTCTGTTAAATTGTTATAGTCATAGGTTAAAAGTTAGGTTAAATACTGTTAAGTGCTGTTCTTTTGTTAAATTGTGAAGATCAAAGTATAAGTTAAGGTTAAGGTATAAGTTAAGTCCTGTTAAGTTTGAGCTCTGTTGGGCTTTGAGGCCGCATTCCTTTTATCCTTGCCCTCACTGTCCTTTTGTCACACCCACCTGAGCACACACACACGGACAGTTCTCGGTTCATTTCTGGTTTGATTGACTGGATTTTGTTTGGTTTTGTTGTTGCTTTGCTTCCTTGGTGTGCCTGAAGTGTCCAGTCCAAGAGTAGGGTGACTCTTGCCAAGGAGTAGTGCTGTAGCTTAACATTAAATCTGGTTTTTGCTGATCCCGTGCTGGGGATTTTTTAAATGCTCTCAGCCCCTGGCTCATAACAGGGTGAAGGAGCCCTGGCCCAGGCTCTGGCCCTGGGACACAGGGAAGCTGCCGGGGGGTCCCTGTCCCCCTGTGCCACCCCCAGGGCCCGGCCCCTGTCCCCGTGTCAGGCTCTGGGGTCGATCTCATGGAACATCCTCTGGGGGAGGCTGCGGCACTGGGGGCGGGGGGACCTGGGGGGACAGGGGACCCCTCCCTGTGCACGAGCAGCGTTGGACTGTGAGGGGGGAACGGGGCAGAGTGACCTCCCCAGTGACCTCACACAGCCCTGTGATGTCACACAGCTCTGTGATGTCACACAGCACCCTATGATGTCACACAGCCCCTGTGATGTCACACAGCACCATATGATGTCACACAACCATGTGATGTCACATGGCACCCTATGATGTCACACAGCACCCTATGATGTCACACAACACCCTATGATGTCACATAGCTCTGTGATGTCACACAGAACCCTATGATGTCACACAACACCCTATGATGTCACACAGCTCTGTGATGTCACACAGCACCCTATGATGTCACAAAGTCATTGTGATGTCACACAGCTCTGTGATGTCACACAGAACCCTATGATGTCACATAACACCCTATGATGCCACACAGCCCCTGTGATGTCACGTAGCACCCTATGATGTCACAAAGTCATTGTGATGTCACACAACCATGTGATGTCACACAGACCCTATGATGTCACACAGCACCCTATGATGTCACAAAGCCCCTGTGATGTCACACAGCACCCTATGATGTCACAAAGCTCCTGTGATGTCACACGGCACCCTGTGATGTTACACAATCCTTGTGATGTCACACAGCCCCCAGTGATGTCACACGGCCACATGTGCTGTCACACAGCCCTGTGATGTCATACAGCACCCTGTGATGTCACACTGCCCTGTGATGTCATATAGCCCCTGTGTTGTCACACAGCCTCTGTGATCTGTGAAGTCACAGTCATTGCTGTGATGTCACACAATCTGCCCTGGGATGTCACACGGCCATTCTGTGATGTCACATCCTGCTCCAGGATGTCACAGCCCCTCTCTGATGTCACATAGCCACCCTGTGATGGCAGAACACACTCTCTGATGCCACAGCCTTCTCTGGGACATCACACAGCTGCTCTGTAATGTCACAGCCTGCTGTCTGATATCACAGAGCCACCCTCTATGATGGCACAGTCTCCTCTGTGACCTCACTGCCCTCTCTATGGTGTCACACAACCGTCCAGCGCTGTCACAGCCCACTCAGCAATATCACAGCCTGTTCTGTGATGTCACAGCCCAATCTGTGACCTCACACAACCCACCCTGTGCTGTCACACAGCCCCTTTCTGACATCACAGCTGCTCTCTGGCTCCATGACACAGCCACAGAGGTGCTGCTGTGCCACAGCCCCCTCTGGGACATGACACAGCCCCTGCCAGTGCTGAGCACTGTGAGCTCTGCCTGTGCCCTGCTCGTGTCCCTGCCATGCCCTGGCAGTGCCCCAGCCCTGCTGGGCTGTCACAGGAGCTGCTCCTGGGCAGAGCTGTCTCTCTGCAGTGCTGCCCTTGCCAGGAGCTGCCTCTGTGCTGGAGCCTGGCCCAGCTCAGCAGCACAGGCACAGCAAAAGGACTTGAATCACCCTCTCCAGTCTTTGGTGCTGTTTGCATCAGACTCAGTCCCTGAGAGAGTGTGCTCAAAAAACTTCTCAAGAGCTCCAAGTGAGATTGAAGCACTGAAGTTTCTCATATTTAACTAGATCCCAGTGAGGAACAGGACTGAGAAAGTGTCCCCAGGTCCCAGTTAGAGCAGAACACTGGAGGCACTGGTGGCAGGTGGGGACAAAGCAGGGAAAGGTGTCTCTGGTGCTGAGCACAGCTGGATGTGTTTCAGGAAGGCAAAGGGCCAAGGCCTGAGCCCCAGCCCCTGGCAAGGCAGATCCTGTCCCTCCCTCATTGCTCAGGGCTCTTCCCGGGGCAGGTGCCAATATTTCTTTTTTAGGCTGTTTTATACAGTGAAGAAAAGCTCCACCATGTGTGGACCCTCCCCTCAATCCCTCTCAGGCTACTCCTGTTCTGTCGTCAGTCTCCACTGAGCCCAGGACCCTCAGCCTCTGCCTGATGCTGATGTGATGAGGCCTCCAAACCCAGTCTTGGGAGATTTTTGGGTCCTCTCCAAGATCTTTGTAAATGGAAACATAGTGGTCAAAGTCCAAGAAATGTAGAGTGTTATTCTCTCCCAAAACTTGCAGTGACAGAACAAGGGTCTATATCCTGAAACTGAATCAGAGTAAATGTACATTTGTTAGAAGAAGGAAATATTTTACAATGAGAGTGGCACAAAACTGCAAGTGCTTTTCCAGAGAAGTGGATGCCCCATGCCAGGAATGCTCCAAGAGCAGGAGCTTTGTGCAAGCTGACATGATGAAACCCCTGCCCTCCCCAAGGACAGAATTCCTCTTGTGTGGGTTCTCTCACGTGCTGGGTGGCCTCACAGCACTTGTGGCCAGAATGTCTGCTGAGGGCCAGCCAGGCTGCTGCAGTGGCAGTGACCTCACAGCCATCACGATTGCTCTTCCCTTTCCTCTGTACCTGCCCTGTCTCTGCAGGGATGAACAGTTTTGACATTAATATCTTGACCCCAGGGTGCTGGGGCCAATTGCTTCCCAGTCAGGTTCCTGGAGCACAAATGGCTTTGCAGAGCCCAGCCAGAAATGCCCCTGAGGCAGCAGCTCTGCACTGGTGGCCACCAGGCCAGCTTGCCAAGGGAGGCTTCTGGCCATGCCCTGCAGGCAGCTGCTGCTGCCAAGGTGCCTTTGCTGTCTCAGGCTCTCCCTGGCACAGGTCCCACCCTGGCACTCTGTATTTGTGTTCTTCCCTGTGCTGGGGCTGCCTGGGGCTTTTCCTGCAGCGGGACCTGGCCTGGGCATGTGTCACGATCCGCCCAACCCGAGCGGGAGTCGTGACGGGTTCTTTTATGGATCTCAGAGCACAAAAGACACAGCAGGGGACAAAACCAGTTTACTTTTACAGAAATGCACTTTATTTAGTGCCAACCAAAATGCCATAGTGGGACAGAAAAAGAGAGAGAGAGAGAGAGAGAGAGAGAGAGAAAGGGGGGTTGGGATTATAGCTACCAAGACAGGCAGACGAATCCTCGTGGAGCAGCCAATAGATGTCTGTTGCCATCTGGGGAGATCTCGGGGGTCTCCTCTGAGAAAGTCACTTTTATAGTCCTTTCCCAAAGCGAGTGGCTTCTGGCCAAAAGGTGGGAAGATTTATGGACTATTGTATGTGGAGCTCGTTACCCTGAGGAACAGGTGGAAACAGGACGTTTCAAGGCACACCAAACCATCTTTGTTGTTATGAACACACGCAGGGCAGCCCATACTGACCAGTCCATTGTTCTTCCATCTGTGGGAGCTTTGTTGAGTCAGCGCCCCGTGACTAGTTGTCATGAGAAACCAGTCCTGGTAGGCATCACCTGCGGAACAGTCACTTGGCGTTCCTCCCATCCCTGGCCAGCGCAGGCCTCAGGCGAGGGTCGTTGGGCAGAAACAGACGAGAGGCTCAGACGGACTCTCACAGTCAGATAAGTGTATAAGTGGAAGATCTTTGTACCAAGTTACTGCTAGGTGAAGCTCCAAAGCTTGGATAAGGTTAAAAGGCATTGAGAGAAAAAGAATCTTCAGTATGGAGGCAAGTGAAAGCAAAGAGGTTCCTAAAGGTAGTCCTTTGGGATATGTTTTGGCATATTGGAAAGAGCTGGTGGACCATAGGGATACAGAAACTAAAAGAGAGCTTATTAAGTTATACACACAATGGTGGCCACTTTATAAACTTGAGGAGGGGGTGGAGTGGTCCCCATCAGGGACGTTGGACTATAACACTTTGGTACATCTGATGCTTTTCCTTAGGCATGAGCAGAAGTGACATGAAGTTACTTATGCTGACATGTTTTTCACCATTAGAAATCACCCTGAGTGGCAAAGGGCTTGTGGAATTAGACCACTCTCTGACCCTTTAGTATTGGTTCTTGAAAAAGATAATAAAGCTAATAAGAAAAAACCCAGGAGGTGTTGCAGCACATGCTCAATAAATCAAAGGTGTACACATCCTGATAAGGCATATTGTATGGTGTAGATGTTGTTACACTCCCTAAAGCATACCCCTGGGATGCCATCCCATGAAACAAAGAAATTCCTTCAAACGTAACTCCCCCCTCCCCTACTGAAAACCCCGTTCATTATCTCTTATGATTTCTATTGGCTCTTAAAGTTACAAGTTAATTGGTTCTTTTCTCACTTAGAATTTTAAGATAATTGGTTAGTTTGTAAGTTGTAGTTTTTATTGGTTAGAAACTCAGTCCTCTGGAAACCTATATAAAGAGTTTTGTTATCTGATATAATTAGACCGTTGCTAGCATTTCCCTTCAAGGACAATAAAGTTATCCTTGGAACTTTGCAGCACGGTCTCAAGCCTTTTGTTCTTCGCTGGTGAGTAGCTGAGGGCTCTGCATCCAGGGTTCAGAAGTACCTGGACTCAAGACTGCAGACCCTGGGACTGGAAAACACCAACTCTAAAAGAAAAAACAGCTACAGTATGGAGACTCAGGAAGAGGAGACAGAAGAAGTGCTCAGACCACCCCCTAAAAGACAAGGAAGAGAGAGGGTGGTAGGGGAAGTAGATTTGGAATTGCCATCAACTTCAGGTTTTACCTCTGCTTCATCCCCTGCTTCATCCTCACTTGAGAGAACAGTAATTAATATGGGAGTCCCCTCCCAATTCCTGAGTCACAAGAGCCAACCCAACAGTATCCACCCTATTTTATGTTATGCTGTTTTATGTTTATGTTATTAAACAGAATTCCTCTCAAACTGCTTCTGAATATCTAGACCAGTTGCGAGGAGCAATGTGTCAACACACCACTCTGGATCCTGAATTTGATAAGAGAATACAACAATTGGAAAACTTGTTTTTAGGGCAATCTACAGGTGACATCAAGTGAAAGCTCCAGAAGATGCAGGGCCCAGCAAGTCGGAACTTGGAGACTTTGCTAGATGAGGCCTGGAGAGTTTTCAGCTATTGAGAAGAGGGGTGTAAACCAGAGACAAAAAAAAAAAAAAAAAACAAAACCTACTAGCAATAATAAAGGAAAATGTAAAAGGCTACTGGTTGACCTGAAAAACCATATTTTTGTAAACCATAAAAGTATAAAGTGGGAAAAGACTGGGGAATTCACCGATTTTTGCATATGCCTAAAGCTCCATCTGCACTTTTAGGCAGGGATCTGCTAGAGCAGCTGGAAGCAAAAATAATATTTAAAAATGAGAAAATTAGTTTGGAGGTAAAAGATCAACAATATATGGAATTGTTAAGTTGAAAATGAAGAAGAAATTATTAAAATAATAAAATAAAATAAAATAAAATAAAATAAAATAAAATAAAATAAAATAAAATAAAATAAAATAAAATAAGAGATCAGGTGTTCTCTGAAGCCTGGGCCTCTAATATAGCAGGGAAAGCAAAGAATGCTCTACCAGTACAAATCTGGCTTAAAGAAGGAGAACAATCAGTAAGGGTCAAACAATATCCCTTAAAAAGGGAAGACAGAGAAGGAATTAGCCTAATCGTTGAAAACTTTTTGCAAATAGGACTATTGAAAGAGTGCCAGTGCCCCTAAAAAAAGCCTGATTAATCATACAGGTTAGTACAAGATTTAAGAGCTGTTAATAAGATAACTGAAGATTTATGCCCAGTGTTGCTAACCCCTACACCTTGTTAACTTTTCTAACACCTGAACTAACCTGGTTTACGGTTTTAGATTTGAAGGATGTTTTGTTTTGCCTCCCTCTCCATAAAGCCAGCCAGAAAATTTTTGCATTTGAATGGGGAGAATCCCAAAACTGGACGTAAAACTCAGCTCACATGGTGTGTACTGCCCCAGGGGTTCAAGAACTCCCCTACTATATTTGGAGAACAGCTGGCAAAAGATTTGGAGTTTTGGGAACCCCCACCAGGAGAAGGACAGCTGCTTCAGTACGTGGATGAACTCTTAATAGCCACCCGGACCCAGGAGGCATGTGTGGATTGGATGGTGAGCCTCCTAAACTTTTTGGGTTAGCAGGGGTACCGGGTATCCCAAAAGAAAGCCCAGATGGTGAAACAAACAGTGATTTACCTGGACTATGAAGTCAGTGCTTGGACAAAGAACCTTAAGGCAAGACCATAAGGAAGCAATATGCCAAACCCCAAAACCCCAGACAGTGAAAGAACTGAGAACCTTTCTGGGCATGACGGGGTGGTGCAGACTTTGGATTTATAATTACGGATTGTTCATTAAACCCCTATATGCCTTAATTACGGAAGGGAGCAGGGATATTCAGTGGACAACAGAAGCAACACGAGCCTTCAACCATCTGAAGAAAGCTCTTATGTCAGCTCCAGCCCTGGGACTTCCAGATGTGAGTAAACCATTTTTTTCTGTTTTCTCATGAGAAACAAGGGATTGCTCTGGGAGTACTAGCACAAGACCTGGGGCTGTACCAGAGGGCAGTCGCCTCCCTCTCCAAACAGCTGGACACAGCAGCCAAGGGGTGGCCAGGGTGCCTCAGAGCTGTTGCAGCAGTAGCAGTGAACATCCAAGAGGAATACAAATTCACCCTAGGCCAGAAGATGACCGTGCTAGTATCCCACACAGTGTCTGCAGTCCTGGAGGCAAAAGGGGGACAGTGGCTTTCCCCACACAGATTTCTGAAGTAACAGGCCATACTGGTAGAACAAGATGATGTTGAAATTGTGGTAACCAACATTGTGAACCCAGCTTCTTTCCTCAGCTGGAGCATGGGAGAACCAGTGATCCACGACTGCCTGGAGACCATTGAAGCCACCTACTGCAGTCACCTGGATCTGAAGGACACCCCTCTGGAGGAGGCTGAGAGCTGGTTCACTGATGGGAGCAGCTGTATCATCAGTGGAAAAAGACATGCTGGGTATGCAGTTACCACAAGCAGAGAGGTAATAGAGTCTGGACCATCACCAACAAACACCTCTGCACAAAAAGCTGAAATAATTGCCTTAACCCGGGCCTTAGAGCTGGCAAAAGGAAAAGAAATCAACATTTATACAGATTCAAGGTATGCATTTGGGGTGGTACAAGCACACAGAGCTATTTGGAAAGAAAGAGGACTACTGAACTCCAAAGGAAAAAATATTAAACAAGCACAAGAAATACTAAAACTATTAGATGCAATTCAGTTACCTGAAAAGGAAGCTCTTATGCACATCAAGGCACACTAAAAGTAGAGCTCAGAATTGAAGAAGGAAATATGCTGGTGACAGAGAGGCAAAAGACGCAGCCAAAGGTGAGGTACCCAATGAAATAATTGAGACAGCATTAACTCCAGATGGAAAGATCTCTATTGAAGGTAAGCCAGTATATAACAAAAAGGATAAAAAACTTATTAAGGAAGAAGAAGCAACTTATAACCAGAAAGGGTGGGCTGTAACCAAAGAAGGAAAAGTTGTAGTACCTTCTTACTTGTGCTCACTAGTGCTAAAATAACATGAGAAAAACACATTGAGGAATGCACTCCCTGTACAATTATTTAAAGAATAGAATTCTGATTAGAAAATTACAAGGCACAGTACACAAATAACTCGTCAGTGTGGTCTTTGCCTCCAAACTAATTCTAAAAACTTTCCAAAGCTTAAGTTGTTCAAATTGAAAAAGGCTGTGGACCTGGGCAGCAATGGCAAATTGATTTTATGGAATTGCTCAGGAAAGGGGGGTATTGTTACCTATTAGTGTTAACAATACCTTGGTACCTTTTCATGATGGCCAGAAGCCTTCCCTACTCAAACAGCTAAGGCATGAGAGGTGACCAAGGCATTGTTACAAGAAATAATACCACGTTTTGGAGTCCCAGCCGCTCTATCTTCTGACAGAGGGCCACATTTTATCTCCAAAATTGTACAGCAAATTAGTCAACACCTGGGGATAGATTGGGAATTGCATGCCTCATATCACCCTCAACCCAGTGGCCAAGTGAAAAAAAAAACATTTAAACAAACAACAAATTGCTAGGCTTGGGCAAGAGGCAAATTTGCCTTGGCCCCAGGCTCTTCCACTGGCATTAGTACGGATTAGAACAAAAGCAAGAACAAAAGGGAAATTAAGCCCTTTTGAAATATTGTATGGGAGACCATATGCGGTCCAAGAAGGAATCACACCCATTCAAGCAGAGGAAGAAACTCTGCACAAATACATGGTGGCCCTGGATAAACAACTCAGAAAAATTGGAAAATATGTAGCTGGGGCCCAAAGCAGAGAATTAGATGAGCCAGGACATGATGTACAACCCGGGGATTATGTATATATTAAGTCTTTTGCAGAGAAGACTTTGGAGCCACAGTGGGAAGGACTATTCCAGGTACTCCTCACCACCTTCATGGCAGTCAAGATCGAAGAAGAGAAGGCATGGATCCATCTCTCCCGAGTGAAGAAAGCTCCTGAAGAAATTTGGAAAATTGCACCAGGGACAGAAGACCTGAAGCTGAAATTCACCAAGAACAGCGAGTAATGGACTTATAGCTATCATGGACATAATGCAAATGGTTGTGACCCTTGTGGTCATTGCCACGACTATAATAAGAGTCAAAGCAACACCACATCAGTGCAATGTAACCAAAATTTATCAATGCCAAGGGAAAGCGTACGATCCCTACTCTTGTAGGGCTTTGAGCAGAATGTTAAGGGTCACAAATGCAAGTATGTGGGAAGGAAGGAATCTTTGGGGATGTGAATATGCATTTGTACAAAATGGGTTCCATGAGGCTTACCATCCACCCATGGAACTCATCCAAGTTGGTCCTGGATGCTGTGACAAATGTTTGACCACATGTCCTGAATTTAGACTTAAAATTGAAGGATGTGCAGCAAAAGGGTTTGATCTTGACTTTAATGTTACTCAATATTGCACAGAGCTTCACAAAATGAAAGCCAAATCAACCCCACCAGTTTCAGAGAGGGTTGTAACAACCTAGACTCTGATTATTTCAGAGAAAAAGGAACAACCTATAATTCCCAAAATTACTAAAATTGTACTATATGCTATCAAGAAAACAGAAATTCAGAAACTGCTAACTAACCCAGAATGGTCTTCAAAGCGAGTAGAAATGGGAATGCAGGTAAATGCTTCTACCATTCGGCCAGAATGTGCCCCATTTCTCAAAACTCCTTTTGTGGAATGGAGTACTTGGCTTCAAAATCCTATGCCCTCTAGTTTTAAGAAAAAGAGAGACCTCACTGGGATATTAGGAACAGGATTGGGAGTTTTAAACACAATGGATTCAGAGGTGTTAATGAACAAATTAACTGTGATGGGAAGTGATTTAGTTAATTTACAGCAGCCTTTGCAATCTTCTTTATTAGCACTAGGTAACAATCATTGGAAACTAACCAAAATATTGCCAAAATGGGAAAACATACAAGAGCAAGACCATGAGGTAATAATTAAAGCCCCAGGCACAGCTAGTGCAAACATTTCTCTGGCTCTTGGATGTACTCAAGCACAAATGTGGATGCAGTCAGTGGATGCCGCAGTTATCAGGGAAGGTGAAGAAGGGATATTTCCTCCTGAAATTCGCAAAATTGTTTGGGATAATACCTCTGAGATGGAAAGAGAGCTTCAACCTTGGTGGGTTTTGGTTAATTTTACCTATGACCCTGAGGCAAATACAGTAACAGCTTTTGTTTTAACTATACATAGTGCATCTGTGAGCTTAATACACACAATAGTTGCTTTAGGATTAAATCATGAAGGGACTGTACTGTATCCTTCTGAACATAAAATGTAGGCATGAAAAATTGAAGAAAAATGGCAGACCATTTACCTAGAGCCCTGTTCTATGAGAAAACAATTGGAATATATATGTGAGGGAACTTTAGAAGACGACAAAAATACTTGTCTGGACACGAACCAAAGCATTTGCCACTTTGAAATGCATCTAACCAAGCAAACAACTTCACTTGTGTATATAGGACAAGGTTGTGTCTGTCTTAGAACAGCATGTCCCACCATAACAATAGACAATCAAATCGTGAATGAGACTCAATTCAATTTATGTGTTTGCAATTTTGCTAAAATCAAAGGATGCGACTTTTCCTATCAGGCACCTGTAAGAAATATTGCCTGCGCCTATAGGAATGAATTTAACCCTAGTCACTCAGTTACTGAAACATCAGGAATTAAAAAAAAATTAAAAGAAATTCAAGATGCCGGGAAAAGAACTTTGATCACAATACACCATGATGTGGAAACCATAAAAGGAGTCTTTAAAAGATTTAAAGAACATGTGTCTCATCATTGGTGGGATGTGCTATTTGGATGGTCACCAACAGCAACTGGTTTGCTTAATGCTTTAATTCACCAAATCACTCTACTGCTTATTTTAGTCAGTACAAGTTTGATTTTGTCTATTGCTGTACTTGTTTGGAATTGGACAATATTACGACAAGTGGCAGACTCAGCATGGCTATCAAAGGCGAATGGCTTGGTGCTAAGAGATCACCACCATGCATCTTGGATAGATGAAGAGAAATCCCCATACTGAGTAAAAGAATTTACTAATTTCAAAGGAGAAGTGAGGAATGAAACACTAATCTTAGAAAATTAGGATTTTAGTGACCTTGCTGAAAACAATTAAAAAATTAGAAGGGAGTAGTTATCTGAGACTTAAATAATTGATTGTCTGTCATTTCATGTTTGCTCAGCTGTGCTTACAATGGGAAAAGACGAAACTAGGGAGCAGAACCACAGGAACATAGACAATGAAACTAGAAACCCATTCTTTGGAAAATTGGACTATCCCCAGAAATCATTTGTATTGTCAGTGATAGAAAAGATCAAAAGTTTAGGGTGAGGAAGACTCGCCTTACTTCCTCCTTTTAAGACACCTCCTCATGAAAACGACCCCAGATTTAATTTAAGAAGTCAATCACGCATGCTTAATAGCTATTCAAGCTAATTATCATAGGAAGCAGGGGATGGGAGGGGCTGTTATTATGAATATGTATTTGTTTGATTCCTTTGCTAATAAATAGACTTTGTGATCACCTGTAATTTTGCAGTGCGTATTAGAGGATTACCTCACGCTGCTGCCCAGCACTGAATAAACATGCACTTTCTAACTTTAAACTGTTAGAGAGTCTTTTGTCTGTCACAGTTAAGTATCGGTATTAGACCAATACTCATATTTTGATAATTCAAGTGGGCACTTAAGGGTCCACAGAGACATTTCTGGAGCACATTTGGGGCAGTTTTGGGTCTGGGAAAAATATTTAGAAAGAAAGTCTGGGCTTTAGAGTGGCACTTGGGTGTCCAGGGGTGCACTTGGAGGTCACGGAGGAGAATCTGGGACCCTTTGGGGTCCGGGCCCACACTTGGGGGCGCTGACGGGGCTCTCTAGGGCACAGGGTATGATGGGAGTTGTAGGCGTGGGTATAATATGGTTTAATGGGGTGCAGAGCATCATGGGAGCTCCAGGCGCAACTGCAGTGTCTCTCTGTGAGGCGCGGAGCATGATGGGGGATGAAGTCTCAGCTGGAATGGCATTTTACTGGAACCGTGGAGCATGATGGGAGCTGTAGTCCCAGAAGTTCCTCTTGTGGAGAGTTTGGGGTCCGGGAGGGCCCTGGGGGGACACTTTTGATTCTGCACCGAGACTTGAGGTCCTCAGAGGGGAACGTGTACGGTTCAGGAGAGCTTGGGGGGAGCCTGGGGAGCTCTAACTGGGCTCTTTAGGGCACAGGGCATGGCAGGAATTTTAGGCAACTCACTGGGTTATGAGGTGCTCTGAGGTCGGGGGATATGGCAGAAGATGAATTCCCAGAAGTGCCTGTAATGGGCATCTGTGGGTTTAGGAGCATTCAGGGGATTCGGGGATGTTTTTGGAAGGTTCCCAAATGGGCGCTGAGGGGACACTTGGGGATCCTGGAGGTTCTGGAGGAAATCTATTGAACATATGGAGGGGGGGAATACTGGTGTTCTGTGGAGCGCAGAGTGTGATGGGTATTGTAGTCCCGGCTCCAATGGGGCTCTATGGGGCCGCGGGGCATGATGGGAGTTTGAGGCACAAAGGAAAGATGGCGCCGGCTCCAGGCACCACCCCTGAGGCCCCGATCCCTGGCACTGAACCTCCTTGGTGGCACCTTGGGCTGGCACACACCTGAGGAGTGTGTGTGTTTTCCATAGGGAAAATTAGGAGTTTTAGATTGCATCAAAAATAACAAAAAGGAAAAACTCCTCTTTCCCTGAGAGCAGACAACTGTCCAAGCAAAGCAGGTCCCAGGTGAGTGAGGACAGACAGGATGGGATTGGGGAATGTGGAGCAAGATTGTCCACACTGGGTCAGACCTCAAGGCACAGCTTCTCTGAGCAGGCCAGACCTCCTGAGGAGAAACTCTGGATCAATATCAATCACAGAATGCTGCAATCACCTCTGCTTTCAAGAGAACAGCAATAAAATAAACCCTTTAAAATAGGAATGGATATTTTTAAGATGCACTTTGAAATATTTTTCCATAACTATTATAAGAAACATTCCTAATGAACGGCACCAGACCAGAGGGAAATCAAGGCACAACCATGGTTTGTTAGGAAACCTCTCAAGAACTCCAAGTGAGAATTAAACTCCAAAGTTTCTTGGAAGTTTTAATGGTTCCCATCGAGGAACACAGGTGAGAAAGTGTCCCCAAGCCACAATCAGAGCAGAGAACTGGAGGCAGAGATGACAGGTGGGGACAAAGAGAAGCCAAGTCTTGGTGCCCTGGGGCACAGCAGGGTCTGTGCCACCAAGGGCTGTGAGGAGACACCTTGTCCTGAGCCACTGGGGCCTCCTGGCACAGCCCCAGCAAGGCTGGGCACTGTCACCCTTTGTGCTGCCCTCAGCATCCCCCCACATCCCAGTGGCCTCAGGGATCTGCTGGGACCAGTCCCTGTGGATCCTCGGTCAGGAATGGCCCTGGGGACTCCTTCATGCTCCCAGGGACTGCAGGTTTTTCAAAGGGCTTTGAGTTTTGCTTTTGCCTTGGAGTCTCTGAGAGCTTTGTGCAATCATGGCCTCCAGTTATCTGCTTTAATTAGTCACTTGAGAGCCTTTCTCAGTAACAACACTCAGTGGGGCTCAATGGCCAATGGCTCAATGCCTCTAAGTGCTTCAGTCTTTTAAAGTTATTTACTTTTTCCTTTCTGCACTGAGTCTCTGAGAACTGGTGGCACCCAGGTAAAGTGGGAGTTTCTTTTTTTTTTTTTTTCAAGCAATCTAAAACTCCAAACTTTTGCCACTGAAAACAGACACACTCATCAGGTATGTTCCAGCCCAAGGTGCCACCAAGGAGGCTCCCCTTTCCCAAGGCAGAACCCTGCAAGGAACGTTTGAGACCTTTGCACTCCTTGGTTTCCTAAGGCCTTGCAGTGTCACAATGGACCCTTGGTTCCACGAGGTTCATTGGTGTCACCATGGTCTCCTTGGTTCCATGAGGAACTACATCACAATGCCACAACACACCCTTGGTTCCATGAGGTTCCTGCAGCAGGACTTCCCCTGTGACACAGCAGAGCTCATCTGTTCTGTCCATCAGCTGTGGCCATAACTCAGGGCATCTTCCCCCTCTCAGGATTTGCTGAGATAACCCAGGCTGGACATCTGTCCTGTCCTGAGTTCTCTCTGGTGCCAGGGAGGTGGAATTCCCAGCTGACCATGAACATCTTGCCTTGAGAGCAGAATGAAGGGAGATAAGCCTTGAATTCCTGAGTGACACACATTCATTTTACAAACTATAAATGTTGCACAAAACTCTCACAAAGCAGAAGTCTTATTCATAGTCTCTGCAAACAGGTAGGGCTTATCCCCCAAGTCTGGATAGATTTTTGTGGTTACTTTTCTGGAAGTTGAGTGAAAGGGCTCCATGTGTACTCCCTCATCATTTTGGTGGCAAGTGACATTGACTCCTGATCTCTGCTATTTCTTCACTAGCTGTAATATAGGAATCTTCATTGTGCACTGTGTTTTTATGTATCTGTACTTCTTTTATTTATCCTGTGCAGTAAGAAGTCCATTTAAGGTCTCTTGTCTGTTAAGATTAAGGCCATTCAGTAAATAATTTCTTTTATAATGTACCTAATTTTCTATTCTTAAGAACTTAGGAGAAAAAGCAATTTGGGGTGCAGGTGGCCAGAAACAGAGCTACTGCCAGAAACGTGAGCATAACCATGCACAAGGGATTTCATTACAGGAATAGTTTTAAACAAAGACATTAGAAAGGGTGATTCTGTGATAGATATGAACACAATTAAGATGTTGACTGATGTGGAATGATTAGAGAAGAACTGGAAGAGGAAATCTGGGAAGAATGGGAAGGCCATAGAGCCAGCTGGTCTAGTGAAGAGATGTCCTTAGACATGGCCATTTAAACAGGAGAGGTGGAAACACCCAAATGAAGAGGGACATGAAACAATAGACAGTATAATGGTAACACAGAGGGGAACAGTATAATGGTAACACATGGTAGAGGTGAAGGGCAATGTTTCTTCTCCTGCCTCAGTACACTTCCAGGAAGTTTCTGTTCTCTCCTGGTGGGAAACCTTTGACATTTCTTAAAGTACTCAAGTAACCCAGCTAATGAATTATGCTCATGCCCTTTGCAAGTGTCAGGTCCCCTACAGCCCCAGGGCTCCTGTCCTATAAACATCTGCTCCAGCCCATTCCAAAACTGGGAGTAGCACCATCCTGGTATCATCAGGGAGTCTGGAAGGGACCTCAGCAATGTTTTAGTTTCTGTTCTTTGGGGGTCAGGAACTGGTGAGACTCAGAGGCACAGAAAAGTTTCTCTTCATGGCCAACATAAAAAATTGTAAATATCATATAATTTTGAAAGCATCAAAACTCTTCTCTCAGCCATATGAGATGAACCAGCAGCATCTGATGTGCCCACTTATCTGCAAAGGATATCCATACAGCAATATTTTTAGATATAGACAAAGGTAATTGTAAAAGACATAAGTGCAATTAAGATGTTGACTAATGAGTTATTTAAAATTCTGAAAGATGGGGCAACTCCCTGAAGCTCAAAGTGGGAAGATACTCAATTGAGAGGCATTGGAATGCCCAGAGTGGAGGTAGAGGAGGAAATCTGGGAGCAATGGGAAGGCCATAGATCCAGCTGGTCTAGTTAAGAGATGTCCATAGACATGGCCATTTAAATAGGAGAGGTGGAAACTCATGAATGAAGAAGGACATGAAGAACCTGAATATTGGTGACACAAACAGAGGGAAAGATCAATATTTCTTCTTCTGGCACTGTACAATTGCAGGTAATTCCTGCTCTCTTGCAGTAGGAAAACTTTGACATTTCTTAAAAGTACTCAAATGATAGAGCTAATCACCCCACAAGCTGCAGGTCTTGTACAGCCCTGGAGGTCTCCTGTCCCAAAAATATGTGCTTTTATCTAAAACAGGGATCAGCATTGTCCCAGGATCATCAGAGAGCTGAGTTGGAAGAGACCTCAGCAATTCAGCAGCCCAATCTGTAAGAAACAGCCCCAGACCAAGTGGTTCAAGGCTTGATGTGGTCTGAATTTGAAAATCCCAAAGGACAGGGATGGGGAAGCTCACTTCCAAGGAAAGGGGTGTACAGATACTTATTGGTGTTAATAGACACCTTCTCAGGGTGGCCAGAAGCCTTTCCTACCAGAACTGCCAAAGCACGAGAGGTCACCAAAGTACTGTTACAAGAAATGATACCAGGCTTTGGAGTTCCAGCCACACTATCCTCAGAGAGAGGGCCACATTTCATTTCATTTCAAAGTGAATTAGCCACCTGTTTGGTATGGACTAGGAACTTCACACCCCCATCACCCTCAGTCAAGTGGCCAGGTAGAAAAAGTGAATAATTTGATTTGAATTTGAAACAGCAAATTGCAAGATTAGGACAAGAAACTCAATTTCCTTGGCATTGTTGTGGATTAGCATCATTGGCATCAGCATTGTCGTGGATTCAGACTAAACTGAGGGTGAAAGAGAAACTGAGTCCTTTTGAGATTCTCTATGGAATGCCATATGGGGTACAACAGGGAAAACTGTCCCAAGTAAGGGAAAAAACCCTACACAGATATATGGTGGCCCTGAACAACTCAGAGAAATTGAGAAGCATGTGGCTGGAGCTCGGAGCAGAGAACTAGATGGCCCAGTACATGACACACAACCTGGAGATTATGTGTATGTTAAGTCTTTTACAGAAAAGACTCTGGAGCCTCAGTGGGAAGGAGTGTTACAGGTGCTTCTCACCACTAATACTGCAATCAAGATTAAGGAACAGAAGGCTTGGATTCATCATATGCAAGTAAAGAAGGCTCCAGAAGCTCCTTGGAAAGCAACGCTGGGTGATAATGAACTGAATTTGAAATTTACTTGAGAAAGATTAATAGATTTTGGATAGAAATGTTAGCTTGGAGAACTGTATTTCTCATGATTATGGCCATAACTGTGACCAAAGTCAATGCAACACCACATATATATAGTACAACTGGGAGATTTTTTTGCCATGGAAAAGCTTATGACGCTTACTCCCGTAGGATGTTATCCCAAATGATGAAGGTTACCAACTGTTGGGGAAGGGAGAAAGGTTTGGGATTGTGAATAAGAGTTTGTTCAGGTTGGATTTCAGAAGTATCACCAGGATCCTATGAATGACTTTGGATTGATTCTGGATGTTGTGAGACCTGTTTGTCTACCTGTCCTGAGTTTAGACTTAAAATTGAAGGTGTGGAGTTAAGGGGTATATATTAGATTACAATATTACCCAGGATTGTGTTGAACCCCAAATAGATGAGACTGCAGAAAATCCACTGACCCAAAGACCAGAAGAAACCACAGTCACTCGAACCCAAACCACCTCAAGGAGAACGATTCAGCCAATAATTACCAAAATTATACATTGTGCTATTAAGAGAGTAGGGACCCAAAGATGATTACTGAATCCAGAGTGGTCCCTGAAGCGAGTAGAAATGGAAATACAAGTAAATGCCTGTGCTATACAATAAGAATGTATCCCAATCCTTACCACTTCCTTTATGGATCAGACCACTTGGTTACAGAAACATGCTCCTGATATGCTCAGACAGAAAAGAGATCTTACTGGGATACTAGGGACAGGATTGGGAATCTTGAACACTATGGACTCAGAAGGGTTAATGAATAAATTGGCTGCAACTGGTAGCGACACAGATAAATTACAACAACCTCTACAACCTTCTCTACTAGCCTTAGGTACTAGACAGTGGAAATTTTCCAAAATATTACCAGAGTGGGAAAGTATAGAAGAACAAGACCACGGACTAATAGTGAATGCAATGGGAGCAGCTAATGAAAACATGTCCTTAGCCCTTGGATGTGTACAAGCACAATTATGGATGCGATCTGTAGATGCCTCGATTGTTAGGGAAGATGGTAAAGGCACATTCCCTGCGGAGATTCGCAGAATAGTTTGGGATAATACTTCTGATTCAGAAAAAGAGCTCCAGTCATAGTGGGACCTAGTTAATTTCACTTATGATCCTGTAACAAGTATGGTAACTGCCTTTGTTCTAACTATACATAATTCATCAGTGAATCTGACACATCCAATAATTATCTTAGGATTGAACCATGAAGGAGCCATCCTATTCCATTCTGAGCAAAGGAAATGGGCACAGAAGGCCAAAGGGAAATGGTAGACTATTAATATAGAGTCTTGTACATTGAGGAAACAATTGGGGTTTATATGTGAAGGAAGCATAAATAATTATTAAGATACCTGTCTGGATACAGAGAAAAGCATTGGCCACTTTGAAGTTCACTTGGCCAATCGGACAACCTTAGTTGTGCACAGAGGCCAGGATTGTGTGTGTCTCAGAACACCATGCTCCACAATTCGGGTAGACAAATTAGCTATAAATGAAACCCAGTCCAATCTGTGTATTTGCAACTTTGTTAGAATTGAAGGTTGTGACTTCTTATGAAGCATCTGTGATATCGCACCAATATATAAAAGCAAATCTGACCAGTACAGGAAATATCTCCTGTACCTATCAGGATGAATTTGACTTTAGTCAAGCAGCTATGGAAGCATGAGGACTTAAAGGAGATTCACAAAGAAATTAAGAACAAAGGGAGAAAGACTCTGATCACACTACGCCACGACACAGAAACCATAAGAAGAGCTTTCAAAAGATTGGAAGTAGACACCTCTTACCGTTGGTGGGATGCACTCTTTGGATGGTCACCTTAAGGAACTGGAATACTCAACACATTTGTTCATCCAATTACTGTATTATTAATTTTAGTTGGTGTTAGTATGATTATGTCTATTAAAATGTTCATTTGGAATTGGAGGATATTGCAACGAGTAGCAATTCTAACTTCATTGACGAGAGCATTTCAGTTCAGCTTTAGGAGACACCATGCCTCAGTATGACGATAAAGGACTTAGGTACTAGTAAAAGAACTTACTAATTTTATAGAAAAGGGGGAAATAAGCCATAATATTCGTACTATTATTTCATAGTTTTGAGAATTGCATGTTTAGGGAATGAGTTATGGGGTAGATATCTTGAAAAACTTAGGAGCTAGAGGTTAGGAATGTAACCCTTAAACATATATATCCTAGCAGTGGGATTAGAAGTTGACAAAGTCTGGTCATATAATATGCAGAACCAGCAAAATATACATATGGAAACAATAAGTGAAACTGATATACATTAGAAAATGCTTAGAGTTAGCCAAAAGAAACCCATCAATTATAAATTTTGACACTGAAGGCAATAAATGAATAAAGGGACTAACAAGTCAGATAGTCATGGTAACGAGGCAGAGGTAAAGAGTTTAGAGTGAGGTAGATGATCCTTACTTCATCTCTTACAACCCTTCAACTCAAATTGAAGACCACTGCCCCAAAACCAAGGGGATACTACGCAGCTGCAATGAGTATGCAGCCAATTTTAATACTAAGTGGGGAAAGGGCGGTGACGGGTAATAAATGTGTATAAGTGTTTTTGAATATGCATGATTTTTGTGAATAAATGAAGGACCGAAAACTGCTGAGGGCACACACGTCTTTTGGAGACATCCCTCATGTTCGCCCAGCACTGAAATAAACATATCCTTTTGACTAAATTGGCTGAAAGGTATTTTCCTTGATCTTCATGCTTCACAATGAATATCTCTGATGAGCACCTGCAGATGTTGTGCATTCTGATGATACCAGGCACCATCCCACCTCAAATTCAACTCGGAGGTTTGGCAGCCTGGGGAGTGTGAATTGAGGCAAATTTCTGATCGGGGTTATTGAGGTGAAGGGCAGGAATTATCCTATGATGCCTTTATGGTGGTTGACTGATACCCCTGTTTGGCAGAAATAGTGGTCCATACCAAAAATTAAGTTGATAGCCCTTTGTCAATTGGTTCAAATGCAGTGATGGTGAGCATGGGGACAGTGCAGCCTGGTATGCCTTTGCCCACCATGCTCCCTGCTGGATGGGACATTTTGGTCATTGACTTGAAGGATTGCTTTTTCATAATACCCTTGTGTCCTGAAGATAGGCCAAAATTTGTTTTTACAGTGCCTGCAGTGAACAATTCTGAGCCAGGGCAGAGATATCAATGGAAAGTTTTGCCACAGGGTTGTCATTGTAGCCCGACACACTGCAGCAGGCTGCAGCAAGGTCTTTCTACTCATCAGGTATACCAAGCAGATCCTTCCATTGATATCACTGTGTTTATCACCAATCTGGATTTACATCCTACAGGTATCACTGGCCAGCGGAATGACACATGGTCTGATCCCTTGCACGTTCTGGAGTGGGTTATTGTGCCACATCAGCTGCAAAAGACAGCAAGGATGGTGTTGGAATTGTTTGCCCGACTGATAATCAAATGCCGTCTACGATGTGTGCACTTGATAGCAGTAGACCCTGCAAGGATTGTATTTCCTGTGGAGCAGGAGTTCTTTGAAGGAGTCTTTGTTAATAGTGTTCCTTGCAAAGTGCACTGCAAGATTTTACAGGACAGATTGCTTGTCATCTGCCCAGCCATAAGCTACTGCAAGTAACAAAGACAGTTGTCTTTGAGACCCAAAAGTAGTCATGTGCCAGTGCAAGGTTCTGCTGCTTTCACTGACAGGTCAGGCAAAATAGGGAAGGCCACTGTTACCTGGGAGGATGAGTCTGATTGGCAAATGCTGGAAGGCCATGTGTTGGAGTCAGTGAGTTAGGGGTCTCTCTGAATTCTTCAGAGACAAGTTAGAGAGCAGGGATTGAATAAGTCTTAGAGTGAGTTCTGATGTTTTTAGTGAGTAAAAGGTCTGCATTCCACAGCAGTAGCTGCTGTTCTGCTAAAGGTTGCAAAAACACTGATATCTTCAGTAGAAGCTCTAAGCCCACAGTTGTAGACAGGACTTAGACATAATAGAGTTATAGCAAGACTATTGCTTGCATTTCTTAGATAGATTCTATGTGTAGTGTTATACATAACCTGGTGAGCTAAGAGACTAGAATTCTAATAGGTTAAAGAGTAGTGGTCTGAGTTTGCATCTTAGCTTGTTGGAAAAATGCTATATAACAGTATGTATTGGGAGAAGTGTTGCTTTTAGCCATTCTGGCTTCTGGCCATTTGCTTATTGCTACTGCTTTGGCCATTGCTTGCCATTGCTTTTGGTATTGCCTTTTGGGACTGATGTGCTTTGTAATAAGATGTGCTTTGTAATAAATAACCTTTTTAACTATTAGCTGCTTAGCTTATTTAGAAGATTACCCTACAAGTAAGAGCCCAAGAGCTCAGAGCAGGAGCCTATAGAGCTCTGGGAGTTAGGTGCCTGTAGAGCACCTGGGGGTCAGAAAGAACCTCCACATCTGGAATCCACATGTTTGGCATCAGTATGTTCAAGGGTGCCACTGCCTCCACTGGCCTTTTGGATGATATGGGAATGGGTTTAGATCACTGTTCCATCCCTGCCCCTTAGGCACCTCACAGCCACTGCAAATCTCCAGCCACATCCCCACAAAGCCATTCTGCAGGATGTCAAAACCTGCTTTTCTCAAGCCCCTCATTCCTTCTGCTGCTGCCCTTCCCTCTTTGAGTTCCCCAGCAGCCTTTCAGCCCAGAAGCTGCTGAGCTCTCGGGATGCTCGCTGCTCTCCAGCTCTCACACATCCATCATCTCAGGCTCACTGGCATCCAGGAATTTCAGCAGAGCTCCCTGCCCTGCTGCTCTCTGGAAGGTCTCTGCCAGCCCAGGTTTCTCCAGGGTCCCCATGCCATGGCCAGGAAGGGGAGTGGAGGCAGTGGGGGCAGATGCACACCCTTGCTCAGTATCCCATAATTTCTGGCACATCTAAAGAGCCAAATCAGGACTTGTTCAAACTTCAGTGAAAGGATCAGATCCTGTCAGGGATACATTGGGCCCTTTCTCATCAAGGCTGACATCAAGTAGATGAGCCTTTAATTGGATATTCTCTTTACCAAAGCTGTTGTCCACCTGCCTCCTCCTGCACCCCATGACAAACCCAAAACAACTGCAGGTGCTGGCCCTGCTGCAAAGGCAATAGTGTGGCTGGGCTCTGGGCTGGTATCCCCATGGCCACCTCCCATCCCTTCCCTCTGGACAAAGCCATGCCAGGGCACACAGCTGCCCAGAAGCTGATGAAGTCTAGAAATAGCATCAGAGACAACTGTGCAGAAGGCCATGGCTGTGCAACTCAGAAGCTGAGACAATCTGCAACTGACTTGGCAGGACTGCCTGTTCCAGTAAACACATTTTTCCTTCCCAAGCAGAGTCGACAGAACACACCACCAAGACATAGACATGGTTCACAGATACCCGTAGGTTACTAAATGTAGGAGGATTGCTTGGTCAGTTTGGACAACTTGAGCTGCTCTGACTGCTTGTTGGGGTATTCTCAGCAATAAGGCAGAGCACAAGCCACGTCAGAGCCCAGAAACCATTCAAAGACCCCTCCTGCTCTTAATACACAATGAGGATGTGAAATCTGCTCTACAGCCCCATTGCAAAGACAGCCTGAAGTGCAGTGTCCTTCTAAGCTCTTCCTTGGCTCAGTTGCTTCCATAGGCTCACAACAAAAGAAAAGATCTCTGAGCTCTGCCTACAGGGCACAAACTGAAAATCTACTGCACAGGACTTAGCTTGGTGTCCTTACCTTATGTTCTTTTCCCTCAGAATTGAGTTCCCTGTTATTTCTTACGTCGTCATCACAGCCAGTGCCCTTTTCCCCATTCTCCTGCTCTCTGCTGCACATCTTGTTTGGCTTGGTAGGACGTGAGTTCTGGATGGGAGGCAAGGCCTTGGAGGGAAGGAGCATAGAGGGATTTGCCAGGGAAAACCTCTTGGCAAGAGGGTAGCCAGCCAGGCCTGCAAAGTGAAGACATAAAATATAACATAAAATAATGCAAACCGAAAGCATCTAAAGTTCCATGTTGCATGGGACACATTTCCTGGAAACCTCTAAATAGCTGCCCAGGGAAACATGTTCCTGCCAGCAGCCCCTTGGGGCAGGCCAGGGCCACACCCTGACCCACTTGCACAGAGTTCCCAGGGCAGCAGCCTGGCCTCTGGGCTGCCCTGGGACAGCAGGGAGCCCACAGCCCTGTGCTTCCAGCAATGGCTCAGCTGCACATGCAGCCTCCTGCTCCTCTCCCTGCCCCACAGCTAAGCAGCCCTACAGCTCCATGGGGCCCTGGGGGCAGCACAGCTCATGGCAGTTGGCATTTGCAGGGTAGAACTGTTCCCTGGCAATGGCACAGGCTCTCCAGGCTGGTACAAGACCCTTCTTCCTGCCAGAGAGTGACCCAGCTCCCACCTTACCTCTGTGTGAGGCTGAGCCATGCTCACAAGGGAACAGGTGAGTTAGATGACCTTCCTCCTTTATCATAACATATACATGTCCAATGGTTGAAGCTCTAGAGGGACTTTTGAATTCTTGAGAAAAATTCTTTGTTTTTATTTTTCATGGATCTAGCCTGTGTTTAATTCCTCTGAACACTATTGAGTTATCATGTCTGAAGGGAAAGGTGGAAAGCTCCAATGATAAGAGGGGAGGAAAGATTTCTTCTTATGTTGGCCTTTTGTGAATATCCAGTAAAGACCCACACAGCTGTGACTGCTATTTCTGCAAACCTCAAAGAGCTCTCAGCAAGCAGGCAGGCCTTGCTGGTGTTTTTATAGCACCGTAATATCATCCTCAGTGTTGGACCCAATCACCAAGCAGAGGAAGAACAGGAAATTTATCTGTAGTGAGACCAAACATTGATGGCTAAGAAAGAAACAGGACTTGCATCTCCTGACCATGTTCAATTTGTGGCCATCTGTGGCCACAGTCCCTGTCCTGGCTGACAGTATGAGTGATTTGGCTACTGTCAAAAAGGAGAAAGCAGAGCAAACTAATGACAGAATGTTGTGATGCCATGGGCATCCTTGCAGGATCACCTGTAGCTGTCAGCCACCAACTCTGACACAGGGCCAGCACTGACCCCCATGGACCAATTTTCCCTGAACACTGGTGGGATTTTTCTCCATTTTTGTCAGGCCTTTCAACTCCTTTCTATCCTTACCTTTTCTTTCTGTGGCCTTTCCTTTTCCAGTAGAATCCATGTTTGAACACAGTACTTCTCACAGAAGTATCTGGGGTTGAATTTGGGAACTGTCTGGGATAGACAGCGACAGGAGCTGGTCCCCAGCCCTAGAACAAGGTGGGGTGACTCCAATCACCAGCAGTGGGCACAGACAGCAGAGCCAGACGTGTCTCCTGCTGTGTCTCCAGCCGCTGTGTCCGTGTCACCCACAACCTTCCCAGGCCCAGCGCGGGGCTGCCCCTTTGTGACGCGCTCGCTCCTGGTTCTCTTGTTTCCATGGCCACAGAACCCCCACCCCAGCTCCCCCCCCTTCCCTTCCCTTCCCTTCCCTTCCCTTCCCTTCCCTTCCCTTCCCTTCCCTTCCCTTCCCTTCCCTTCCCTTCCCTTCCCTTCCCTTCCCTTCCCTTCCCTTCCCTTCCCTTCCCTTCCCTTCCCTTCCCTTCCCTTCCCTTCCCTTCCCTTCCCTTCCCTTCCCTTCCCTTCCCTTCCCTTCCCTTCCCTTCCCTTCCCTTCCCTTCCCTTCCCAAGGGCAGCCAGCCCTGGGCCCAGCCAGGCCAGAGGGTTTGACACTGTCTAGGAAGTTGATGCTTTCCAAAGCTACTTTTCAAGACCTTCATTTCTATAACTCCCCCTCATTTCTGGGTAGCAGCTTGTTGGTTGGGGATTTTGTTTATTTCTCTTCACAACAAATAAAGTGCTGGGACACAACCAGGGGTTGGAAGTAAAACAAGCTTTGCACCCCCCAGGATATAACCCCTGAATTCAGTTGGCCGATATCATTAGGGAACAAACTGACCATCCAAACATTCCACCTTTGCTCTGCTTCAGTGCTTCAGGGGTTTATTCCCTGCTTTCTTTATTGCAGAGACAATGAAACACAATAAAAACAGGATTTGCCTCAAAATATTTCTGATCTTGGTGCTTCCTGACAATTCAAAATTTTCTTAATGGAAATAGCATGGGGCACGTTCTTCTGAAATACTCTCCAACAGAGTGGTTAAAACTAATCATGCTCAGTTTGGCAGAACTGAGCATGAGCCAAGGGACCAGTGGGTCTGATCTCTTTTCCTGCATCAGCAAAATTATTTCTTCAAGTCTTATCTCTCCTACCTCTTCAAAGAAGCTTTTCACTCTGCATTCGCTGCTCCCAATATTTAGAGGCCCAATTATGATCAGTGTGTCTGTCGGGTGGAAATTGGCCATGCAAAGGTTCTCCTTCATTGTGGCAGGGATTTATTCCTGCTTTTTTTCCTGCAGACACACCCAAACCCAACACTGCAACACTAGCCTTAAAATGACTCTCATTTTGACTGTCCCTGAAAATTTTGAACCATCCTCAGAGTGTTATCTGTGGGGGTTAAAGTTGGGTGAACAGTCATCAAGACAGACTCAGGAGCTCGCTATATTCTGGTCATGAAGTTTGTAGTTTATTGTAAGGGCGTGGGTATATGAGGGAGTGAGTGTAAGAGAGAATAAGAGAGCAGAGAGAATAGAGCATAGAGAGAAGAAAAGAGAGGATAAGGGAGTGATTTACCGTTTACAATACAATAAGTATTCTTCTATGTTGAATATTCTAATTTCCATTAACCAATCTACTATAAAATACTAATTTCCTAATATTTGCATGCAACCTATAGGAATTGCACTATGACCATGTTTTATGGCTTTCTTATCTATAAACCTTATCTCTAAACCTTTCCTGCCATACTTGGAACAGGATGTCTGTTAGCTCCTTGGTATTTGTGGCATTTGGCATTATCTAAACAAAGGAAGAGGCCTTAAACCTTCACATCTATTTCCTCGTCCCCAACAGTTTCCCTGTTCCCAGGGACAGGCTCCAGGGCTGTGAATTCACTTGCACGGAATGAAGAAGAGCTGCTGCACTTGCCAGTGGCTCAGGGGGCTCACGATCAGTGCTTTGAATGCAGCTTTTGTGCACACTTTGCCTCCCTGAGCCAAGCAGCATTCCTGGGCATGGACACCCCTGCTGCAGCCAACATCCTCCCAGCACAGCTGCAGGAACGAGATTCCAGCAAGTCCTGGCTGAAGGAGTCTCCAGTCTGCTGCAGCCCTGCACCTGCAGTGGAATCACCTTGTGCTGCCATGGGGGAGCAAAGGGGGTGAGGGGCTCTTTGCAGATGAGGGTCTCCTCAATGTGCTGCTGCTGCTGCTGCTCCCTGGGCCTGATTCAGCTGCTGGTGCCTTTCCCTGCAGCTATATCAGGAGCCTGCCTGGAAAAATGACACTGCCAGTACAAGTGACAGCCACCCATCCCTGACATGACCCTACCCATAGGGCAGAGCTTACCAAACTGCTCCAGTCAGGTGATGTTAGACAACACGAAAATACCTTCAAACAATGACTTTTCCACATTCTGACAAAATCAAAGGCCACACAGTCCACATGCTTGGGGCAGACTGCTGTTGGCAGAATGGAGCTGCCCCAGCAGCTGCTCTCCCCATGGCTGGATGGCCATGGCAGTGGAGGTGAGTCTCTCACCATGCCCACTGCTGTGGCACCCAGTGCTCTGGAGTTCTTCCCACTGAACTCAGGGTGCTGCTACAGCAGCAACATCACTTCACACATTTGATAACAAAGACTTGGAATGGCATACAGGACTTGCCCAAAGAGCTACTAAAAAAAAAAAAAAAAAAAAAAAGGGAGGGGTCTGGGGAGTTAGAATAGTTCACTCCTTCTAATACAAGCATACATGGATTTAAGCAGGGACATTGGGCTAATCATACTGGGGACTGGTTTGAAAGCCTTGTCTCTAGCAGTTCCCACCAGTCGGCAAGATTTTTTCTGGAGAAAGGAGTAGATAAGTGTGGAGGAAGTTCAGCGAGGGAAATACGCAACCAATCAGTGTGATTGATAAAGCACAGTTCGATTTATTAAAGGCATCATCTATATGTATAATCCAAAATATAATGACTTAAGCATATTTGGCCTAATTTCATTGGTTTTAGGTACATACTCCTCTCCTACTATTGGCTCTTGCAAGAGTGAGATGACCACCCCTTCTACTTTTTCAGCTAAGTCTGTGTATGTGCTTTTTAGCAGCAAACCTACTGCATCTGTCCTCTATATAGCAACAAACTAAACATCTCTTCCTTTTTTCACATCCTCTAGCTGCAGTAGTATCAGTTTTACGAATAGGCTGCTATAGCCTGACCAGCAGCACCTTGTCTTGCTGCATCTCAGTTTGTCTGAGCTGCTCTTAAGGCCCTGCTGGCAGGGAGATGCCCCTGGGCAGTGCCCTGTGCTGGGAGGGGTGTGCAGGGCAGAGCTGAACCCTCCAGGGCTGGGCTGGGCTCTGGGAGCATTGGCAGGGACAAGCCTTGGATAGAGAGAAACAGGTGCCAGTAGGCACAACTGCAGGCAGCAGAGAGCCAGACCAACCCTTGGACCTAGCATCCCTAGTATCCCTCCCTGTCAATCTGCACAGGGAAGGAGAGAAGGTTTATAAGAGGATGATTTTGCAATTGAAAACTCAAAAAGTCAGCTTTATTTTTCCAACACATTTTAATTGTTTATTTTAATTGATTACCCCGAATTAGAGGGAGGTGTAATGAGCAAAGTTCAGCTGTATGGGGCCAGCAGCACTGTCTGTGTGCAGAGCTGGGGCAGATCAGTGCTGGCACAGCAGCTGTGCCCAGCAGCAGCACTTGGTGTTGCCAGTGCTGCTCCCGTGCCACTGCCCCACTCTGGCCCCACTCCCCATTTCAGTTCCTGAGCTGGCACCATGGGAACGTCCCTTGTACAGCAGGATCATCCTACAAGTGCTTCAGGAATTGTCTGCAGGGTCCTGCAGTGCCTCGTGCTGCTCCCTTGCCAGAGGCACCACAGGCCAGGGGTCACATCTGGGCTGGTGTGTCTGGGTGTGGGGCTCCCTGTTGTCAGAGTCTGAAATATTATAATTTGTGACTTAAACATTTTCATGAAGGACTTAGCAAAGCTGTTTTCCAAAAGGTGCAGAGCAGACCATCACTCCCTTGTTATGTATGTGATTCACGCTAATTAAATTGTAACTGTATTAGCAAAAATGTTGCTTATTAGAAAAATTGTACCTACTTGTTACAAAGCAAAGCGGGGAAAGAAATGGTTAAACAAAGCAGATGGAATCATCCTCCAGATGTTTGGTGGGAGGTGAGGATAGTAAGGGCATAGATCTAAGAACAGCATCTAGAAATAAAACTTTTGACCTTGAATTGGGCCAAACTGGGACGATTCCAGGCATTGCACACTGGAATAATGCCTGTTGTGGAACATATGTTTAATTCTATAATGTGCTAAGCATAATGCACTTGTGCTACCTGAGAGGTCAAACAGCGAACACTGAGGAAGACCCAGAGCCTTCATCGGAAACAAGACCCTGAAAGGAGGAGAGACCCCAACCACAGGTGACACATGGCAACACAACAGAGTGGAGTATATTTTAGGAATAGAAACACGGAGGAGCTTTCAAGAACATTCTGTATTATTATGTATTAGTAAACAGTATATATGTGAGATTTTAGCTTGACTGATTTGGTACAGTGTGAGAGGAAGGGCCCTGACTGTACCCCTGGTTGGGTATCCCCTGGTCAGTTTTGATCATGCTTTATTCGAGCTAAACCTCAATTGTACTAAATCACTCACTGCCAAATTTTGTATTTATTTAAATCTATGTAACTAATATATTTTGATTGCATTCATTTGTATACAATTGCTGCTATTATTAATAAATTGCTGCTAGATCTAATCTTGTTGTTTCATTTATTGGACAAAATTGAACAAATCCAAATATCCATTTATAACACCCTGAATAGGCCTCCTGCTTGAGGCCCTGAACCACTCCCTCATGGATGTAAGTAACTCAGGAGAGAATACATCCACTGGGGGATCAAGCTTAGCACTTTCAGGGTGGAGACCTTGGCCCCAGGGCTATCAGCTGCCAGGCTCACACAGACCCTCACTCCACAGAGTTGGGGGTAGAGAGGTTTTGGGTGTGCAGTGAAAAAGCCTCTGGTTCCAGGCAGTGACTGCCCACACTCTGCTGTGCAGAGGAGCCCAAGCTGCAGTGGCCCTTGACCCTGGAAAAAGCTTATGCACAGCAGAGGGGCTGTCATGGCCCACCAAAGGCTCCCCCCAGTTGGACCCTGCACCAGAGCACTGCAGCATGATCCACAGTGTTGCAAGAGACAGTGTCAAACTGGGCCCCTGCAGGGCAGGCACCTGGGCACTCCCACCTGCCCAAAGGTACATTAATCCCCTGGATTCTGTGCTTTTCAGCGTGGCAGAGGGGGATCCTCACTACCAGATGGAGTGGAAACATGGTTGGGACCCTCAGAAGGGTGATACACTTCTACCTAACCCCTGTCACTCTCTCCCGGTCCCACCAGGCCCCCTAGCACAATTCTTTTTCTAATTCTTCCTTTCCCTTCGCCTCTTTTAATATTAATTTTTTTTTGGCACTAGCATCTAACGTCACTTGGTTGTAATCACATTTTTTGGGTATATTTCAAATCTTTTTGTGTCTGATCTGTTTTATTCACCGAGGTTTTGTTTCTTTTGGTCTTCTGTGTTTAAACCAATTCATAACACCTGTCCAGGTCCCTCTGCAGAGCCCTCCTACCCTCCAGCAGATCCACACTCACACCCAGCTTGGTGTCACCATGATTCCACGATGCCTTTAAGTGTCACAATGATCTCCAAAATTACAGGAGGCTCCATAGTGTCACAACAGCCCCTTGGTTCCCCAGCACCCTTGAGAGTCACAATGGCTTTTTGGTTCCATTGAGCCCCTCGGTGTCACAATGGCCCTTGGTGCCCCAAGGCCCTGCAGTGCCACAATGGATCCTTGGTTCCATGAGGTCTTGCAGTGCAGGAATGCTCTCCTTGGATCTGCACTGGCACCATGGCCCCTTGCTTCCCCAGGGCCCTGCAGTGTCACAATCATCACAGAACCACCCAGGTTAGAAAAGATCTTTGAAATTATCAAGTCCGACCTGAGACGCAACACTCAGACAATGGCAGTCAGTGCCACATCCAGTCTATCCTGAAACCCTTCCAGGGATGGTGACTCCACCACCTCCCTGGCAGCCCTTTCCAATGACCAATCACCCTTTTTGTGAAGAATATTTCCTAATGTCCAGCTTAAACCTCCCCTGGCACAGCTTAAGGTTGTGTTGCTTGTCCTGTCACTGTTCCCTGGGAGAAGAACCTGACCCCACCTGGCCCTCCTACCCTCCAGCAGATTTCATACACTCACACCCAGATTGGTGACACAAGCAAAGCTGCTGATGGTGCACACAATGCCCTCATCCAGATCATCAATGCAGCTATTGAAATCCACACTGGCTGGCTCTGATCCCTCATTCATCCTGCAGGTGTCCTGTGATGGCTCTCAAGGTGATCTGTTCCATCACCTTGCTGTGCACCAAGGTCAGGGTGACAGGCCTGGAGTTCCCCAGATCCTCCTTCCAGCCCTTCCTGTGGATGGGCTCACATTGGCACCTCCAGTCCTCTGGGACCTCCCTGGTGAGCCAGGACTGATGATAAATGATGGAGAGCAGCTTGGGGAGCTCATCCAGCAGCTCCCTCATCCTCCTAGGATGGATCCCATGTGGTGCCAGAGACACCTGTGAGCATCTGAGTGGCTCAGCAGATCCCCAGCTGCTTCCTCCTGGATTACAGAGGTCTTTTCTGCTCCCCTTCCCCATCTACCAGCTCAGGAGATCACTTGTCCTGAGGACAAAATGTCTTATTGTTGGAAATTGAGGCAAAGAAGGGCTTAAGTGCCTTAGCCTTTTCTTCATCTTTGGTGACATATCTTCCCCCAATAAGAAATGGAGGTTCTCCTTGTCACTGCTTTTCCCATTAACATGTTTATAAAATAATTTTTTTTTATCCTTCACAGAAGTGGCCAGGCTATATGCTAATTGATCTCTCAGTTCTCATTTTTCTGTATGACCTAACAATATCCGTAAACACTTCCTTAGTTGCCTGCCCCTCTGTCCAAAGGTGATGCACCCTCTTTTCTCCCTGAGTTCTGGAAAAACTCCATGCCCAGCCAGGCCAGTCATTTTTATCTCTAGCTCACTTTTGGAATACAAGGACAAGCTGCTTCTGCTCCTTCAAGATTTCTTTCCTGAATGTCTCCATCCTTCCTGGAATCCTTACTTCTTAAGGTGTGCTTCCCATGAAAAATCAGTACTTGATTCAATTATCCTTGAATAATTGAAGGTTATTGAGGTTCTGATGATGGTTGAGAGGTTGAGATCATCACCGAGACCTCATCTTATAAAAGTCTGAAATCTGCAAAAAGACATTGTACATGGAGGTGTGAGGCTTATACAACCTGGTTCCTTCAGGTGTGGAAGCTTATGGGTACAGGTGTGCAACTGGATGGTTCTGAGGCAAGGAATTTGGGACCCTTGACCCAGGACTGAGGTGTGGATCAGGTATTCCTAAGGGAGCAGGGCCTCCTTGCCCTCTGAGAGCAGCTTTTAATGAGTGTGAGAGAGAGGTTTGTCCACAGAGAGAGAATGCAGGAGCACCACCACAGAATGTGCTGGAAGAGCCCTGAGGAAGGGATCCAGAGGCTGAGAGAAGTGGCAGCACTGGAGGTGCTCTTTGGGAGGGGTGGACAGCAGGACAATGACCCTGACAAGGTCAGGTGCACAGGGCAGATGTTGTGGAATCTGGCAAACCTGGGGCCATCCAAATACACCTTGACTGTGACAATTAATGCTGATAACAACCCAGAGACAGTGGGTTCTGTCACCAACAAGCTCAGAAATTATGAGAGTGTGATCAATGGCCCGAGGCAGGCTCATGTCTCTGCTGTGGTTAAGGGACTCAAAGAGGAGTTTAAGGAAGAGATGAGGGAGATAAGGGAAGAGGTGAGGAAGATCAGTGCAGCATCAGTGCCAGTCACAGGCCCCAAAGTCAGAGCCCAACATCCCCCAGCTAGGGAGAGAGGGTACACCCCATGATCTGACCTGTGGTTCTTTTTGCACAACCATGGGGAAATGATGAAAAGGCAAAATGAGAAACCCACTTCTGTGCTGGCAGCACGGGTGCATCAACTCAGGGAGGGAAGCACTAAGAGAGGGAGTTCCACTCAAGTGAAGGCAGCCTCAACCTGCCATGACCAAGCTGCCAAGTATTGCAGAAAGGAAGATGACCTGTGGGATCCTCTTAAAAAAACCTCTAGTATGTATGCACAGGAGGGAAATGATAACCAGGGTTGGAGGGGCCCTGCCTCTAGCCAGGGAGAGGCACAGGACAGCCAGGTCTTTTGGATGGAGCAGATCCAATGGCCTGGCACATCAGAGCCTTTAGATGATCCTGGTGCACAGTGTACCCTAATGCCACTGGGACATGTGGGGGCAGAACCTGTTTCCATTGCTGGGGTGACGAGGGATCACAGGAATTGACTCTGCTGGAGGCTGAAATGAGCCTGACTGGGAAGGGGTGGCAGAAACATCCCAGTGTGACTGGCCCAGAGGCTCCATGAATTCTGGGCATACTCTTCCTCTGGAACGGCTATTACAAAGAGCCAAATGGACTCAGGTGGGCTTTTGGAACAGCTGCTGTAGAGGAAGAGGGCATTGAGAAATTAAACACCTTGCCTGGACTATCAGAAAACCCATCTACAGTAGGTTCCTGAAGGTGAAAGTCCAACAAGCACCAACTGCCACCTCAACAGCACACAGCCAGCAGTACCAGATGAATCAAGATGCCATAATACCCACCCATAAAATTTTGGCTAGAAAGTCAAAGGGTGCTCAGTAAAACCCACTCACCCTTCAACAGCCCTAGTTTACCTGTGGCCAACACTGACAGACAATAGAAATTGACTGTAGGCTATTGTGCCTTGAATGAAGGGACTCCACTGTGGGAGCTATGACAGAGTACTGTGGATTTAATTAGCATAGGCAGCTTGATTATCAAAATGCCATGGCAAGAGCAAACAGAGCTTTGAAGACTCCATAAAGATTGGATCAAGACTGGTGACAGGAAAGAAGAATGAATCAAATAGAAATGTTGCAAAATGTGTAAGATTCTCTGTGTGATTTTTAACCCAAGCAATGTGGTAAGAAATTACCAGCTTCCCTAAAAATGGTATATAAGCACATGTAGCTGAGAGTAAATTTGGATTGTGATCAGCAGTCAGTAGACCCCCTCTCTCTCCCAGTCGTTCATTCTCCAGTGCTGAGCGCTGCCGTGCTGGACACGCTGGATCTCCAGGAGGAGCTGGAGCCCAAGGCAGCAAAGTGTCACCATTGACATTGCCAATGCATTTTTCTCCATTCCTTTGGCAGCAGAGTGCAGGCCTCAGTTTGCTTTCACCTGGAGGGACGTGCAGCACACCTGGAACCGACTGCCCCAGGGGTGGAAACACAGCCCCACCATCTGCCACAGGCTGATCCAGGCTGCACTGGAAAAGGGTAAAGCTCCAAAACATCTGCAATACATCAATAACATCAGTGTGTGGAGGAACACGGCAATAAAAGTATTTGAGAAAGGAGAGAGGATCATCCAGATTCTGCTGGAAGGAGGTTTTGCCATGGAGAAAAGCAAACTCAAGGGAGCTGCCTGAGAGATCCAGTTTCTGGGAGTAGAGTGGCAAGATGGACAGAGCCAGATCCCCACTGAAATGATCAATGAGATCATCACACTGTCTCTTCCCACCAGCAAGAAGGAAACACAAGCTTTCCTAGGGGCCATAGGTTTTTAGAGAATGCATTCCTGAGTGCAGCCACATTGTGAGCCCTCTCTGCCTGGTCACCCTAAGAAGAACAATTCCAGCTGTGGCCCTGAACAGCAACAAACCTTCACCCAGAGCAAGCAGAAAATCTCTCATGCAGTGCCCTTGGCCCAGTCAGGATGGGACCAGAGGTGAGGGATGTGCTTTACTCTGCAGCCAAGAACAATGGCTTGTCCTGGAGCCTTTAGCAGAAGGTGCCTGGGGAGACTCGAGGGCAAGAACTAGAATTCTAGAGTCAAAGTTACAGAAAGTCTGAAGCAAACTGCACTCACGAAAAAAACCAGAAACCCAACGAAATCTTATCAGCCTATAATAAGGAAGTTCAAGCCCCCTCAAAAGAAATTATCACAAAAGCACAACTCCTCCTGGCACCCTGACTCCCGGTGCTGGGGTGGGTGTTTAAAGAAAAGGCTCCTCTACCCACCACGCCACCCACACCACATGGAGCCCATGGATTGCTCTCATCACACAGCACGGCTGGATTGGAAACACAAATCACCCTGAAATTTTAAAAACAGTTAAAATCGGCCACAAGATAAAAACTTTAGTCTCATTAACAAAAAGGAGCAGAAACAAGTAACCCAGGCTAAAAAGCTCCACCATACAACCAACTAGCAGCACAAGAAACACGCTGTGCTCTTGTCACTGACAGTTTCTGTCTCGTGGTTGAGATGAACCAGAAGTGGAAAGTGGCCGCAGGGAGCCCCACACGACGAGTCACACAAGCTACTGAAGGAGAAGGTGAATCAAGTGCACTTGCTGAACTCAAAGCCATTCAGCTGGCCCTGGACACTGCTGAAACAGGGAACTGGCCAAAGCTCTGCCTTTATACTGAATCATAAATAGTAACCAATGCTGTGTGGAGTTAGTTAGGTAAAAAAAGGCCAGCTAGCAACATCAAGGAAAACCAATTGAGGCTGCTGATGAGTGCAAAAACATTGCCACTAAGACAAACTCTCTGTAAAATTCCATCATGTAGATGGCCACGTCCCATAAAGTCAGGCTAATAAAGAACACTAAAACAAGGAGCAAGTAGATCAAGCTGCAAAAATAGAGATGTCACCAATAAATTTAAATTAGCAACATAAGGGAGAGTTGTTCCTAGCTCAACAGGCCCATACTGCCTCCAGCCATCAAGGCAAAAATGCCACTTATAAGTAGGCACAAAACTGAAAAGCAGATTTAACTATAAATTCTATTTCTCAAGTTATCCATAACTGTAAGACATGTGCTAAAATCAAGCAAGCCAAACTGATAAAGCCTCTCTAATATGGGGGGCAGTATTCCAAATATAAGTATAAAGAAGCCGAGCAAATGAACTACATCACACTGCCTCAAACCCCCCAAGGCAAGTGCTACGTGATCACAATTGTAGAAGCCACCACTAGATCATTAGAAACCTACCCTGTACCTCACACTACTACTCAAAACACCGTCTGAAGCCCAAAAAAGCAAGTCCTATAAAGACACAGCACCCCTGAGAGAATCGTCAGACAACAGGACCCATTTCAAGAACAGCCTTAGAAACACCTCAGCCAAAAACCAGGATATTGAATAAATAGATTATATCCCTTATCACACACCAGCTGCCAGGAAAGTTGAACTGTACAACAGACTACTTAAAATTACCCTAAAGGCACTTGGCAGGGAAACATCCAAAAATTGAGAAATGAACTTAACAAAAGCCACCTAAATAGTCAACACCTGAGAGTCCATCACTCAAGCAAGTCCTGCCCAGTCTGAAGCCTTGCACACAGTGCATGGGGATAAAGTCCCTGCAGTACACATAAAAGGTATTTTAAGACTGTTTAGATTAGGCCGACCTCAAGCAAAGGCAAAGCAATCCGTACAATTGTTTTTTGCTCAAAAACCTAGTCACATTTAGTAGGTAATGCAGAAAGATAAAGAAACCCATTCAGGACCACAGAAAAACCTAATCTTAAGTGAGAACTGTGTGTAAAGTTTCACTGTGGATAAAAATATATAGCACAGTTGAAAGAAGGTATTAATTAAGGTAGGATGCAGATGGTAATGGAATAAGGAGTAGATCATTTCTTCAGTTGCAATGCAAGATGCAAGCAGAAGTATACATTCTATCACCCTCTGCTGAAACCAGGTGGAGCAGGGCTCCTTATCTCTTCCATGACCCATCCCTCAGAACTCCTCCTCACAAGGAGTTATACCTTATGGGAGATGCCACACCCAAGGAGAAAAGCCAAGCATTTCCTACCTAAATAAAATCTGAAATATGAAACATCAGAGCAACATTTCCCACTAAATTCACAGAAGAAGACCACGCCTATCTACATCACCACTAGATGTTACAAAAGTACCTACACCCTTCTCCAAAATCATTGCTTCAACAAAACCACATCCCTCACTGCAAGAAAACTATAGGTACCATTATTCCGACTATAACCAACACCCTGAGCAACAGGGTTACAGGCTGCATTCTGACCTTGCCAGTGTTTTGGTCTTTATATTATTATACATTTATTTTCATTTTCCCAGTGAAAAACTGCTATTCTAAATCCCATATCTTTTCCAGGGAGCTCCTTAATTTCCAAGTCATATTAATTTAGAGGGAGGGAGTTTACATTTTCCATTTCAAGAGAAGCTCCAGAGCTCCTCAGCAGACACCTGTCTGTCAAACCAAGACAGTGCCCTGCTGCAGCTCCATCCCCATGGCAGGATCCGCGCTGGATGATCCCCAGGGACCCCCGGTGGGCAGAGCCCCCCTGAGCCCTGGTGCTGCTGATCCGTGTTGGGAAGACACCTGGCTGGGGGCTCCACGCCCTCCCCGTGGCCTGGATTTTCTCTGCATTTCTCTTTGTCCTTCCCAAACACCCAAAACCAGGGTAAAAATAGAGATGTTAAATAACGACCTTCCTGGGAACACGGGGGGATCTTCCAGGGGATGCGGGGGACGCTCGGTTCCAGGGATTTGAGGGGTCCTGGGAGGGACCTGGGGGTTTCTCAGGGCGTTGGGCACCCCAGTTCCAGCGGCTCTGGCTGCGCTGGGAGATGGCTGGGAGCGGTGAAGGAGCAGGAGGAAGAGGAGGAGCGATTTTGGACCCACGGGCTTACCTCGCCGTCTCGCTAAGGCCGAGGTTTCCCCGAGTCCGGCACAATCCCTCGGGTGAGCGGGGAGGGGGAGCTCACCCCAAATCCATCATGGGCGGCTCCGGGAGGGTTTTGTTTTTCCTTTCAGGGGATGTTTCGATCTTGCAGGAGCCCAAAGCCGAGCCGGAAATGCCCCTGGCGGGATCTTGGCGTTTCCCGTGTTGCGATCTCCCCAGTACTGGCGGGCAGGGGGCGATATCGGATCTGGGGATCCCCGGCAGAACCGGGGGGGGAAGGCGGGAGCCCCGGAGCGGGGAGAGCGCCAAGGGGCGATCCCGGAGCCGGGGGACCCCCGGCAGCCTGGAGGGGTGCGGGAGGTTGGTGCTGAGCGGGCTCCGGGCCCCCGAGGCTGAAAGGGGCGCTGAATTCTCCAGCTGCCCTTGGGCAGCGCCACCATCAAACCCAACGCGCTCAGCCCTTGTTTTCCTCCACAAACCAGGATTTCCCAAACCTTGGCTGCATTGAGGAGGAGGAGGCCATGAGGACGAGGTCGATGTCCCGGGAGCCGCAGGCAGGTGAGGATGAAGTCAGTGCCCCTTTCCCCTGTGTCCTGCTCCATCTCCCAGCCCAGCACGGCCCCGGCTGCAGCACAGCCCTGGGGGGATCTCCTTGCCCTCGCCTCTGGCACGGAGGCAAATCCCATCCTGTCCTTGTCCTTCCTCCCCCAGACAAGGAGCTGAGCACGGACAGCAGGGAGGACAAATCCCCACGGCACAGCCTCGGGCAAGAGGCCGTTTGCAGCGACTCCACGGCGCAGGAATGCAACGGGGAGGAAAAGCCCCGCAGATCCCGCAGCAGGAGGGGCTGCAAACGCACAGCCCGGGGATCCCAGCAGGAAAGAGCCAGCCCGGGCCGGGGAGGCGGCCGGAGCTCAGAGCTGGGGCTGCGTGAGCAGCTTCACCATGGGGAGAAGCCCCACAAGTGCTCAGAATGTGGGAAGGGCTTCAGGTGGAGATCCCACCTGATCAGACACCAGAGAATCCACATGGGGGAACGGCCCTACGAGTGTGGGGAGTGTAGGAAGAGATTCACCCAGAGCTCAAGCCTGACTGTGCACCAGAGGATCCACACTGGGGAGAGGCCTCACAAGTGTGGGGAGTGTGAGAAGAGATTCAGCCACATATCAAACCTGATTGCGCACCAGAGGAGCCACACTGGGGAGAGGCCATACAAGTGTGATAAATGCAGGATTAGGTTTCACACCAGGTCCCACCTCCTCCGGCACTATCGCATTCATACAGGGGAGAGGCCCTTCTGCTGCCCCGAATGTGGAAAAAGCTTCAGTCAAAACTCCAGCCTCATCAGCCACCGACTCATCCACACTGGGGAGAGACCCTACGAGTGTGATAAATGCAGGAAGAGGTTTGAGAGCAGGTCCAGTCTCTTCCAGCACTATCGCAGTCACTGGGATGAGAGGCCCTTCTCCTGCCACGACTGCGGGAAGGGATTCAAGACAACCTCCAACCTCATCAGGCACCGGCACATCCACACTGGGGAGACACCCTACAAGTGTCCTGAGTGTGGGAAGAGCTTCTCACAGAGCTCTACCTTGACCAGACACCAACGGAGTCTCCACTGAGAGAAGCCCTGTGAGTGCCCCGAGTGCAGGAAAAGCATTGTTCTGGCTCCCTGTGACCTGGATTTTCTTTACATTTCTCTTTGTCTTTCCCAGACACCCACTATCGGGGTAAAAATGAAGACATTGAACTAAGACATGCCTGCAGACACAGGGGGATCTTCCAGAGGATGTGGGGGACTCTCTGTTCCAGGGACTTCAGGTTTCCTTGTAGGTTGCTCAGGGCTTTGGGCTCCCCAGCCCCAGCAGCTCTGGCTGCACTGGGAGATGCTGACAGAGGTTCTGGGGCAGCTGATCAAGGACCCCCTGCCCTGACACCCTCCCCGTTTCCCCCTGACCCAGCTCCCGCTGTCCCCTGTCCAGGATCCTCCTCTCCCCACTGTCACTGCCCTTGCCCCCAGCCCATTCTCATCTCACACCACTCCTGCCCCTGTCCCAGTTCAGATCCCATACCCGGTATCATTCTCTGTCCTGTATTCTCTGCTTGGTTACAGTTCACATATTCCCAGTCTCATATTCCCAGTCCTGTTTCCCTTCTTGTATTCCTGCCCAGTCCCATTCTCATATTTCCATTTCTATATTTCCAATCCCTTTCCCATATTCCCATTCCCAATCCTTCTGCCCTATCTCCATGTCTGTTCTGTTTCCCATAATCTAAATCCCCGTCCCATATTTTCTGTTCAATTTCTATTTCCATATTTCCTGTTCTGTTCCCATATTGCCATTCCTGTTCCCATTTTCATTCGCATTCCAATGTCCCTTTCCCAGTCCCCACTCTCTGTCCCTGTCCCCATTCCTGGTTATTGGAGATTGGAACAGAGAAGTCTCTCTGATTCCCTCTGAGAGAGAACAGTATACAAGAATTAAATTAAAAATGTTTTGACAAATTAAAATACAGGAAACCACACAGATATTAAATAGAGGTCTAAGTTTTACTATAAGGAATTAGAAATATTAAGTAGCTTAATAAATATTAAGTAGCATAGATATGAAGTAGAAGTTTAAATCTTAGTGTGAAGTACATAGAAATATGTTTTAAATACCATGAAAAGTAAAAGCCGTGGAATCTCCTATAAAATACTGGCTGATTGAGACATTAAAAACTTAGTCCCAGACAAAATAAAATTACAATATTAATATTTTATATATTCTTCACAGAGAACAGATAGGCCATATGCACAAGTTATATGTAGACTTTAGTATTATGGATTCTAAAAGGTTTAGGAGAAATTGTCAGGTTAATGATTTTGGCTCATTGGGTAATTTGTCCAAAAACATCCCTGTATTGTATCCAGAGCTCTCTCTCACTCCTCTCTTGTCATTCTCTCTTCCCCCACCATCACCATCACCACTACCAGCACAGGAGAGAAGAGAGAAGGTGAAGAAGAAAAGAACAGAAGAAGAAAGGCCAGGGAGCATCTGCCTCTGGAGACTCTGCACCAGCCGCAGCTTCGACCTCTTGCAGCAGAGAGCTGCTCCTGCTTCCATCGGGACTTTATGGCAGAGAGATTGAACAGGGACTGGAGAGCCTTGGGCTCTTTGCCTTTGGAGCCTGACGTGCCTTGACAAGAAACAACTTTACAGCAGCCAGCAGCTGCTCTGCTCTGGGAAGATCTAAAGCCACAACCAATCCCCACAGCCGGTGCCAGTCCTGGTTGTGGACACTGCTGGAGGCCCAGGCACATTTTAGCTAGGCCTTTTTCTCAAGTTCTAGGTATTTTTCTCAGGCCATGAAACTTTCTCAGCCTCTAGCCAGGATTTTTCCCAGGCTAGAGATTCCTTCTTAAACACAAAAGAAAGAATCATAAGAGAGTTAAACACCTGCAAGATCCATGAGAAACTCAGGGAGGAGAGGTGTCTCCTTCTCTGACCAATGATCTGTTTGTATTTTGTTTTGCACGAGCTGTCTTATTTAAGGCAATGGTTTCTTTCAATAAATTGTTCTATATTGGTCTTTTCTGCACCAAACAAGAGTGTGTCTTGTTGGTGTTTTTTCACTGCTTCATAACCCTTCCACGGCAGCAGAGCCAGACACAGCATCAGCAAATCACCACTGCTGTGTTTTGGCAGGACTTTGGTTCTGCACGTTCCAAGCAACAGCAGCTTGTAGGCATTTTTGTCACTGAAGCTCAGCACTGACTGAAGTGGCATTTTTAATGCACTCCCTAACTGCAAAACACCTTCAGACACACTTTAATGACAGACAGGCTGTGGGACCGGGGGGTTTCTGGACGGTCGCGGGACAGACTCAGGAGCTTATTATTTGCTGTTCTTCAGGGTTGTATTTTATTATAGGGCGTGGGTATAAGAGAGAGCTTAGAGAAAAGTTAGAGATTAGAGGTAATAAGAGTGGAGAAGAGGAGCGGGGAGGGAAGAGAGGAGAAGCAGGAGCAGGAGAGGAGAGTGGAGTAGAGAGAAGAAGAAGTAGTAGGGAGAAGAGAGAAGTAGTAGGAAAATCTTCCATTTGCAGTACAATAAGTATTATTCAATAATGAATATTCTAATTTCCAATAACCAATGTATTACAATTACTAATTTCCTAATATTTGCATGCAACCTATAGGAACAACTAAATTACCATGTTTTGTGGCTTTACCCTTATCTTGAGATCTTTCCTGCCAGGCTTGAGACAGGATGTCTGTTGGTTCTTTGGCATGTATGGTATTTGGTTTTATCTAAACAAAGCAAGAGGTCTCAAACCTTAACTTAACTATTTTCAGCATCTATGTCAAATACTGCTAACATCTGTATTTCATCTATTGTTTCAGAACTGCTTGCTAGGCATTCATAAGTCTTTGCTATTCCTTCACCAACATCTCCCCCATTTCGTTGAACAACAAAAATATTAGAAACTGTCTTGGTCATTATTTTCCTTATACACTGGAGTATGCAGGGTAAAAACACTAATAACACAACTATTACTAATAGAATAAACAAGCCTATTTTACAAAGTTCCTTTACCCAAGAGGCAAAGCTCCAACCTTCAAACAACCTGTCTAGCCAGGTTGGATCACTTGTAGTAATTTGGTTAGCTAAATCCTTCAAATTTTGCAACTGTTTATGAATGGAAACAGAATGATCTGATAAATTCATGCAACACAATCCTTGAAAATCTTCACAGCCATGCCCATGAGCCAGTAAAAGGAAGTCAAGGGGCTGCTCTGTTTTGTAGAGTGGCATGTTTCACTGCTTCTTCATCTGTCAACAAGTCACTAATTGCAATTGATGTGGCATTTACTTCTTTACTGAGCCAACATCCCAACTGATTTAACTGTCTCAGAGCAAATAAGGTGCTCACCTGAGGTAAAAAAATGCTTGTGATAATTGTCGTGCCAGAGTCCACGGGCAAAAGTCACTTTCAAAATGATGTCCTGTGGAGGATCTGATTTTTCTACTTTTCTTTTTGACCTATTATGGTAAGTTGTCCAAGTGCACAGGGGCCACCTTCCATATATGAAGGTATGCCCTGCCATACTCTGTCTCCACAAATGAGCCAAATTCCCTTGGGAATTCGTATTGGAAGTTTGCTAAATCGACTTGCGTGTGGCTCAAAATATGTGAGAAGTTTAGTTTGATTACACCAAAAAGTCACATTGCTATAAACTGGGTGATATGGGGTAACATTTAAATGAGGACCGTCTCCTTCCATGAGATGAAAGAAATAACAACTGTTCATAGTTACTGAACCTAAGATTTCAAGCTCTTGGAGATCAAATTGATCAGCTTTAAAATTGTCAATGTAAGTTTGATGTCTTTGGCTGGGAGTTGGAGATGCATGATGATCATCATATGGCCAATACCTTTCAAGGGTGGCATTGTCAAAACCCTCTGGCAAAGGTACTCCTACTAAACAGGTTGAAAAAGGTTTGTCAGGACTTGTGTTAGATAAGCAGATGGTGTCGGAGCCTGCTGACTTGGCTAAGGAAACCCAGATATTTGTCTTGGGTTGATTCACTGGTAACGCTTCACTACAAAAGCTAAAACAAAGGAAGAAAAACAACATGCATTCATGCAAACAATGAAACTCCATTCTTTTCTAGAACTGTTGCTCTTGATCACTTTCTCTTGATGATTCTGCACAGTTCAGGTCTGGGTGTTTGCTTCCTGGCTTCTCGCAGGATCACTGGCTGCTGTGGAGGCTTCAGCAGGTTTTGATGCACAGTGGGGCTTCACATTCTTTGCTGGCACCCACTTGAGGCCTCCATCTGTGGAAACACACGCAAACCCTTTCCCCATGTTATGAGGTTGTATGGTCCCTCTATTTGTCCTGTTTCTAAGTTTTTAACCAAGACTGGGGGTGCTCCTTCAGTTTTGCTTTTCTGTTATTCAAAAAGTGTCTATAAATAGGAGGATCTGGCTCGTCTGCAGAGCTGTTCAAAAAGTTGTAGACATACAATGCTTTATTTAGCCTCCTTTGAGGTGAGGCCTGAGGATCTTCCCCTTTCTGTTGATCTAAAATGCATTTTAGAGTCTGATGTCTCCTTTCTTTTATTCCCTGACCTGTGGGGGAATGAGCAATGCCAAATGTATGGCGAATACCCCAGTCATTTAAAAATGCAGCCAATTCATGTGAGGTATAAGAAGGACCATTATCAGTTTTGACCTCTTGGGGGATACCTAGATAAGAAAAGGCTTGTGAAAAATGCTGGCAAACATGCTCAGCCGTTTCCCCTGTATGCACAGAAGCAAAAATTGCATTTGAAAATGTATCCACAGAGACATGGATGTTTTTAAGCTTCCCAAAAGAGGGATACTTAGTAACATCTGTTTGCCATTCCTGCAAGCTCTCCAACCCTCTTGGGTTGGTGGCTCCTGTAGCAGGAAGTGGCAGAACTAGCTGGCAGTCAGGGCAAGCTCATACAATATTTTGTGCTTGCTCTAAGGTAATGTGAAAATCTCGTTTAATTGCCTGTGCATTTTGGTGAAAGAATGCATGGCTCAATTTGGCTTGTTCAATAGTGTTAGGCAGAGTTATTGCAGCAAGCACTGAGGTATCTTCCTCATCAGAGACAGCTGATGCCAATGCATCTGCTCGAGCATTTCCCTCTGCCATAAATCCAGGGAGGCCTGAATGGCCCTTATGTGGGAAATAAAATAAGGATTAGTTCTATGAGATAGGGTTTGGTAAAGACAGGTAAACCAAAGACATAGCTTATCATTGTTCACATCCTTTAGAACTGATCCCTCAATTCTCTTGACAATATTAGCAACATATGCTGAGTCAGTTATCAAGTTGAGAGGTTCTGTAAAGAGCTGAAAAGCCCTTACAACTGCTGCTGATTCTACAATCTGAGGAGAACCTTCAACCTTTTGAACATCTTGTTCCCAAGCTTTTGTTTCCATATTTTGCCATGTAACTACTGAACTGTGCGTTTGCCCTGATCCATCAGTGAAGACAGTAATTGCTTCTAAAGGTTCTTCACTGATCAGAGGTTTTTCTTTGTAGCATAATTTAGCTTTGATCATTTTGTGTGCTGGATAGTGAATGGAGCAAACGCCTGGAAAATCAAGCAAGGCATACAGCAAGTCTTCTGATTTTTGCATTGCCCACTCAAAATAAGTTTTCTTCATGGGCAAATAGATAATTGCAAATTCACAGCCTGATATTGAAAGAAGCCTTGCTCTACCTTTGATGATCTGAGACTTCATTTGTAAAGGTGTGAGGATTGTCTTTGGTGACCTGTAAGAAATGAAAACCCATTCAATCATTAACAAGGGATCTTTTTGAGAGGAGTCCCATTGAAAGATGAGACCACACAGTCTCAGCTCTTGTCCTAAAATTGCAAGGAAAAAGGGTTTATCTGGCATACAGCAATGTGCCTGCCTGGTTCACAGGGCTTCTCTAAATTTTTCTAAGGCTTTGCAAGATTCAGGTGTGAGAGACCATGGAGATCTAATGTTATTGTCCCCTTTCAACAAGTCAAAAAGTGGAGCAAGTTCATCAGCAGTGATTCCTAACACAGGTGTGACCCAGCTGATCTATCCTAAAAGCTGTTGTAGATTCCGTAAAGTGTGAACCTCCGTCTGGATTTGTACTTTCTGAGGCACAATAGATTGTTCTGTCAATTTCCAACCCAAATATTTCCAGGGAGCAGTCTCTTGTATTTTTGATTCAGAAATCACCAGTCCTGCTTTTGTGATTTCAGCACCACTATCACGGGTTGTCTCCATTTGTTTCTGCATTGGAGCTGCTATCAATAAATCATCCATATAGTGGATTATGAATGATTCTGGGAATTGCTCACAAACCAGAGATAAGGCACGGGCTACGTAATACTGGCAGATGGTTGGAGAATTTTTCATTCCTTGTGGCAAAACGAGCCAATGGTACCTTTGAAGTGGTTCCCGCAAGTTTGTGCTTGGAACAGAGAAAGCAAAGCGAGGTGCATCGTCTGGGTGTAGTGGAATGTTAAAGAAACAGTCCTTTAGATCGATAATGACAAGCGGCCAGTCTCTTGGGATCATGGAAAGGTTGGGCAGGACTGGCTGTAGGGCTCCCATGTCTTCAAACACTGCATTAATTTTTCTGAGATCGTGTAATAATCGCCAGGTGCCAGAGGCTTTCTTGTGGATTACAAATACAGGTGAGTTCCATGGGCTGGTAGTGGGTGTGATGTGGCCTTTTTGCAGCTGTTCAGCCACTAGGTTCTTAAGAACACTCATCTTATTGTTTGTTAGGGGCCACTGGGCTTGCCAGATGGGGGTGTCTTTTTTCCAGGTTAATTTTAAAAAGCTGAGTGTCTCAGTGACCCCTACTAAAAATCCAGTTCAATTCTGGCTCCCCATTGAGAAAGCAAATCTCTTCCCCACACTGTGATGTGTCTTTGCACTACATAGGGAAGAACCAATGCTTTTTTCCCATGTGGTTCTGTAATGCTGACCACAGACTCACTCTGTAGCATGGAGTTGCACTCCCAATGCCTGTGAGAGCACCTGGGGGAGTTATTAATTTCCATTCTGCTGGCCAGTAATAATAAGAAATCACAGTAACATCTGCCCCCCTGTCCACCATATCCTTGATTCTAACTCGAATCCCACCAATAGACAGTTCACAAGTCATCATTGGGCATTGTGTACTTATGTGTTGAATCCAAAAAACTTCAGGGTTGTCCTGATTAAATGAGGGATCACAAGGTGGCATATGCTCTGTGGTCCCCATAAACAGTGCTATAGCATTAGCTATAGGGGCCTTAGGTGGAATATGCGAGGGAGGATAACAGGCATTAGCTAACACTCATAGTTCTTCATAGCAGTTGACAGAAAATACACAAGGCAAAATAAGCAGTCCCAGAATACCATTCATCTCATTGCCAATAACCAAAAAGTCCTGCCTGTATTGAGAAGTCCCAGTAATTCCTGTAGGAATATAGGTGTAACTACTGTCCTTTAAAAATGTTATTGGCTTGGAGGCAGCCAAAGTGCACCAGAACCCTGGGGGCAGTAAGCCTGTGGCATAACCTGGGGTTCTGCTGGTGATGGAAGAATTGGCGTCTGAGCTGGAGTATTTACAAATCCTCCCTCGGGGTTCTGTGGTGCCATAACTTGTTTCACCACGCGGTGGCGCTCCGCGCTCGTCTTCGAGTGTTTTGAATTGTTTTTCTTGCTTATATCAGGTTTGGCTCGGCACTGACAGGAGATATGATGTCCTTTTCTACAGCTGGAGCAGCGATCCGATGTCTGTATCATTCTTCTAACTTCTGAGCAGTTCTTCATGATATGACCTGGTTTATTTGCAGAAATAACAGGGTCCTGATATCACAGCAGCAGGCATTACAGCCATACTGGTATTGTTTTGTTGGGAATTGGGTGCAGAGCAGTCAGGATTTCTGTGAGTTTCTGGTCACGGGCCTCTGTTTGAGCTGCCAGTGCAGCGGTTTGTGATGTCTGTGCATTAAGAACTTTTTCAAGCTGTTCTGCAAGGGTTTTTCCCAATTAATTTGCTTGGATAGAAGCCACGTGCTGCGGACTTCCGATTTTATTGCAGGCATCTATCATTTTGGGCACTGTTGGTCTTGGGTAATCAGGTTGTAGGACTTTTCAAAGACTCCTGCAGGCTGAACCTGCAGAATTGCCTTGCATGCCATTTTCTTAATATCATCTAAGGCTGCTCTGGGAAGATTCACCTGATCTTCATATTGGCTGTCGGGATGGTCACCAGATAACTTAGATATGGTCAGAGCACGCAGCTCTACATCCGTACTGTCTCTGTAAATTGCTAATATTTCTGTGAGCATCATTTTCCACTTCAATTCCCATGGGAGATATTGTGAGTCAGTAAGCGTGACCATCGCAAGGTTTTTACAATCATTCGGTGTAAGTGTATGTCCATCCAATGTACTTTTTAGCACCTGTTTGAAATAGGGTGATGCGATGCCATTATCCCTTAATGCTTTCCTTAATTCCTTAATCTCATGAGACAGAATGGGAGACCACCTCCTGGGACCACCGGGTTGGGGATTAAAGATGACAGGCAGTGCCATCACATTAAGGCATTCATCTTTACAAATGTCCCGTCTAATTTTTTGCCAGTCCATCAATACGGAAGCATCATAATATTTTTGGGGTTTAAAATCTGGCGGGGTTTGAGGATGCAGCGTCGCAGTTTGAAGCTGAGATGTCTTTTGCATGATAGGCAAAGTATTTGCAGGTGTAAAATAGTTCCTTGTTTGTTCCATTATTAACAGGGGCGCTATGGCGTCAGCTCCCCCTCTGTCCTGTAGAAATGCGTCTGAACTGGGTGGATTCGGCGGTAGGTGCGGTGGTACTGCTGGAGGCTCTCGGTGTACCGGGATGCTGACTGCGGAGGCGTTTCGTTGAAACGCTGGGATATGCGCCACATTTAGGTCCGGCGTAGGGAAAGCTGCAGAGGGATACGTTTGAGGACAGGCACTGGGACCCAGGAGCGGCGTGGAGAGCGCAGGCGGCGCTGGCGAGCTCCGTGCATGTGCTGCGGTCGTGTCCGGAGCGGCGGAGGTCATCATGGCGGGCGGCTGCATGGTAGGGAGGGTGGAGCAGTGCTGGCATAGGCGGGCAGTGGAGCTGTGTTCGGGAGACCAGCAGCGGGAGTCGGGAGTGGGGCGGACTGCTCTGGACCGAGAGGGGCCGGGAAGGGCAGAGACGCGCTGGCGGGCACGGACTGCGGCGCTGTCTGCGAGAGAGCCGTGTCTGCAGCGGGAGACAGAGACGGGGCTGCAGCGGGGGGCCGGATCAGAGACTCATCGGGTGGCGTGGGAGCTGCACACGCAGTCATGGCCAGGGCCATATGCGGTACAGGCGCCCCGGCGGATCCGGCGGCGGTGACCGGGGGCTGCGCCGCCGCTAGCGACACGGAATAGCCGCCGAGCAGCGGCGGCTCGGGTGCGGCCACGCTCCGGACGGGACGGTGCGAGCGGCGGCTCCATGGCCAGCGCGGCTGCGGGGCCATGGCCAAGCGGAAACGCTTTGCCGCAGGCGAGCTCCGGCGGCTGGTTCACTGTCCGACAGGCTCCCCCCGGTTCGGGAAAGGGGACCGTCCCCGGGGGCGCCTGCACGGAGTGAAACGGCGCGGTCTGGCTGGCCGGGGCTGGGGATTGCAGCAGGGGTGTGTTTATCAAAGCCGTGGACACAGCAGAGTGCTGGGCATGTAACGCGCCGGGCACAATGGGCTCCACGTGCGTAATGGCGGCGGCGCCTGGCGGTGGGGGGTGCAGGGGAAGCCATGGGCAGGGGGGAGGAGGGCAGGGGCGGCGCGGCGGCAGCAGCAAGCAGCGCGGTCGCGGCGGGGCAGGGGCGGGCAGGCACGCAGGGGCGGGGTCGATACGCGGCTGCACGGGGGCTGGGAGTCGGGACAGGGACGGCTGCGGGCACCGAGGGGGCGAGGCTAGGACGCAGCGGAACGGCGGGCGGAAACACGAGGATGGCATCCGAGGCGGTGGGATCGGGGGGATGAGGGGGGAAGCCAGCGGCAGGGCAAGCGCAAGGGGTCCGGGAGCCGCGGGAGGGGCAGAGACAGGCGGGAGGGGGGGCGCCGGGGGGACGGGGCCGGGGACGGGTGTGGACACCGAGGGGGCAGGCACAGGAGCGGCAGATGGCGCGGGGGAAGGGGCGGTGGGAGCAGTGGGACGGGTCACAGGATCAGGGGTAGGGGGAGCGGGGTCCGGAACAGCAGGAGGGGAGGGCGCAGTGGCAGGGGTCTGCGGGAGCGGGGATGTCGGGGCTGCGGGGTCCGGGAGGAAGATGGAAGGTTCATCGCGGCGTGAACTGGCGATCGTGGGGGTGCAGCAGCCACAGGCGGCTGGTCAAGCAAGGCGGACGCAGCGGGCTGACCCTTTCCAGCAAAGAGCTGGACCAACACCCTGCAGGCTGGAACTAGCTCCGCAGCTGCCATATACCGGCGGGAAATATCATTAAAAAGCTTAACACCAACCGTGTCCCAAAAGTTCCTAGTAAATACCACAGAGTGGTCTGTGTTTGGGAAATTAACTAGGGTCCACTCTAGGAGGTTTTTTAGCTCCTGCTTAGGCAAATCAATGTGACTAGAGCCTAATAAATGCTTTAGTTGCTCATGAAGAGGTCTCTCGTGTGCAGAGTGAGTCTGTCCCGTTATTGGTTTAATATACTAGCCTCGGTAATCGCAGATACAGCGTCCAGTGTCCGGCCCTCCTCAGAGACGCTGGCCAGGCAGTCTCGCGGCGCGGGGGTCGCTGTGCTCCCGGTCCCTTCCTCTGAGCTGTGCCTCAGGTGTCGCTGTGCAGCTGCCAAGCGCACTCGGGGACCTCCCTGTCTCCAGACTTAGAGCGATAGCCCAGGCGGGGCCAAGCAGCGCCGGACCGTGCTCTGTGCACAAGGCAAACTCCCGCTGAGCTGCGGGGAGCGCCCTGGCAGCGCCCTCGAAGAGCTCAGGCACCACCGGCCAGCGGCAGCGTCGGAGCCCCGAGGCCATCAGGCAAATCCGGCCAGAGCTCGGCTCCCCTCACTCGGCGGTTGCCTTGATAGAATGAGTTTAAAGAGCTCCGGCCCAGAACACTGTCAAACAACGGAAAGCTGTGCTCACGAAAACCGAGGAAGTAATTAAAAGTAGGTCAAATTACCGTCCATAGAAAAACGTCCCACAGCGAAGAGGGTGAAGTAGCTGGCCCTGAACACGTTGGGCGCCAAACTATGGGACCGGGGGGTTTCTGGACGGTCGCGGGACAGACTCAGGAGCTTATTATTTGCTGTTCTTCAGGGTTGTATTTTATTATAGGGCGTGGGTATAAGAGAGAGCTTAGTGAAAAGTTAGAGATTAGAGGTAATAAGAGTGGAGAGGAGGAGTGGGGAGGGAAGAGAGGAGAAGCAGGAGCAGAGAAGAAGTAGAAGAGAGCAGGGAGAAGTAGAAGGATTTTCCATTTGCAGTACAATAAGTATTATTCCATAATGAATATTCTAAATTCCAATAAC